>NC_133860.1:52118265-52418265 GCF_047830755.1 Zonotrichia albicollis
TAGAATGATGCAGTTTTATAACACAAAAGGCTGACTTCATCAAAAACATCTCCTCTAGCTCTGTGAACCTAGCTGACTGGAAAAAAAATTCAAACTGTCAGATGAATCGCAACTTGCTCAGACATATACTCCTTTCAGAATTGCCTGGTAGTTTACAAAAAGAAGGTATTACAATTAACTGTACAGAGCCTGATTACCAAAATTATTCTTTTTAGCAAAGCACCACAGATAGGCACTTAAAATCCTTTATCACCCTGAAAACATGACAAGGCCCATCAGACACACCCAGGAACATAAACACTCTTACGTTCCCAATAGTACAATTAGTACTGCAGTCTTCTGAGGACATGCAAGCTTGGCTAATCCCCAAGCAAACAAACACAGTGGAATTTTCTACTACTACCTTGCCATTCTTCTTGTTTGCTAGCACCAAACCCCTCGAGGGTTAGGGGGATCACAAGTCCTTGCTCACCAACTGCAGTTGGTTATCACTATCTCATTCACCACATGAAGTTAACAAAAAGGGAAGAGGGAAGAAGAGCAAGAACAATCTCTGTTCACATGGTTCTGCAACACAGTTCTCTTGAAGATACAGAACTTAATTTGTTTCTCCTGGCAGGAAAAAAAAAAAAAACAAAAAAAAAAACAGAAGAGAGGAGCTATAGTTCGTAAAGTGGGATTTGAAAGGTTTTGAAGAAAAAGCACTATGATGATTGCTCTAAGAGATTGTTTCAGACCAAGGTCTTCAGCTGGAAACTGGAAGAACCTCCCAGTAGTAGTATTTCCCTTAATATTGGCACATCTTCTAAGATGACTTGGCAGCATTTGAAAAATATAAATATTACAGTACTAGTTAAGCACAGAAGTTACAGTAATATGTACTGGCAATTTCTCAGTCAATGATAAAGGAGCGTTCCTGCTCCTCCTCAACTTGAGGAGAAAGCCTTCACCATATTTTTTGAATGGTCACATACAGAAGATTGAAATCCACTTATACAAAAATGGGGAAAGATTACACAAATCAGATAGAAATGCAGAGGCTTTAGAAACAGTGATTTCAGGCTACATATTTGTGATGTCACAAACATCACATCAGCTTCTTCCTGAGCATTTAACTGGTGCAGAAAACCTCATTAGCATAAATATTTTTCATTGCCTCCCTCATTAAGCTCTTCCTGCAGATTTACACAGCTGTTTGCCTTGCTGAATAGTACCTTATCAAAGTCTCCTGGCCCTTCAAAGACTCTGAAACAGCTCCCAGTTTTGACAAAGTCTGGATGATGGGCTGCAGAACCATCGCCTGGAAAGTACCTTGGTTATCTTCCCAAACTGAAAGATGGGCTTTTAACACAAGGAAAATTCTAGCCTTGTGAATAAAACCTTCCCGAAGAGAAACACAAGTGACTGAGCAAAGCTCAGTGCTATTGTGTATGTGCAGACTGCAGCTATTACATTTTTCTTGCATTTTTTGTGGGAGCCACCACTGACAGAACATACTGACAGAAATGGCATTTCTGTGCACTCTGAAACAGCATTCCCTGGGCTAAGCCCTTTTTGTCTTATTGAACTGTCAGAAGGACTACCCAGGGCTGCAGTGCCATGTGGTTTAGCCAAGCCAACAGAAAATCATCCTAACAAGGTATGCTGACCACAGAAAAGAGAAGTTGCAAGAGTTCAGTAAACCGCAGAAAAGGAAGAAAGAAAAACAAAAAAAATAAAATCGCTCAGGAGAGGAGAAGGGGGAGAAAAATCCCAAAATTGTAGTGAAAAAGGTAAAGAGAAACAAATGGAAATGGCAAATGTAGACCAACAAACCCAACCAACAACAGAAACTAGGAACAAGTGATTTTGAAAAAGGAACAGATTCCCCAAAACTTGCTAGGAAAAAAGACTGTGCTAGATGAGGTATGTAAGCAGAAAACACTACCTTATTACAAAAATCTTCCTCCTGATCCAGAGGGACAGAGGCATTTTACCTCTGACTGCTCCCTTCCTTTAAAGTGGCACCTAAAAATCCATTTCAAGTACCAGACCAAGTGTCTTGAACACCATTTACCACTAAGACTTAATTATTATGGTCAGATTTATTTTTCCTAAGGAAAAAGCTTGTATGGACCAAATTTTCTCCCTCTCTGCTGTATCTTTTGTCTAGGTTGTCCAAACTCAAGGCAGTCTCTACAACAATTAAAGCCCTGAAGGTTCCCAGAGACTCAGCTAAAAACTGGTGTCTGATAAGGCAGTTCCAGGGAACATGGGTGAGATGCAGGAAGAAGCGGCCAACAGCATACAGAATAACAGAACAATTATAAGTGTTTCCTGTCACAAGTGTTGTAGGTTCAGAAGAAGATAAGTAAAAAACATAAGCAAAATTATACATATTTCTTTACATGCACTGGCCACAGAATAAAATGTGGGGGGTTTGTTGCCTGTGTAAGGCAAAATAAGGAGCTTAGCTCTGCTGATCAGAGCATGGTGGGAATAACACCAACATCGTGCATTCAATCCTGTACAGGCCACTTATCAATGATCCTTGTGGGTCCTTTCCAACTTAGAATATTCTGTGAGTTCATGGTACTGACCTGTTATTGTACATTTGTCATGAAAATCTCGTCTCCCACAAACAAAAATTTTAGTCCTAATGCATTTGCAAATACATTTGCTAAACAGATAGATCAATTAAAACTATTTTAGGTGCAATTTTGAAATTAAAATAGGAGCTCATGCAACATAATCATAAAGCTGAAGTCTGTCCCTTATGTTCACCATGTTTCATTGTACTGTGGGGTGAACATCCCAGTAACACTTGGTATGTTTAAGGCCACAGAATGGAAATTAGATCAAAGCGGTCTCTAACTATGACTAAATCTATTGTGAAATGCTGCACAGGAGCTTGAACACAGGTGAAACCAAATGACTAGTCAAGTTGTAAAAAGATAGAGGGAATAGGGGAAGGTGTAAAAGCCAGGTCCTAGGATAGGAAGAAGGTGGAATGATGGTTTGCCTTAATGCTGACAAACTATACACATGTGCACATGCACAACAGCACAGGGGATGAATTCTAGTACTACACACACTTCAGATGCTCATCTACAGTATACTGTGAGGGAGGACTACTCAGGCACTCAGCTGTAAGGCCAGCTGCATTACAAACACTTCATGAACAGGAATAGTCAGAAACATACTGGTTATGCTGATGCATTCATTTTGAGCTGCCTTCTTTTACAAACAGGTTCCAGTAATTCATAGATGCTGAGAAGTTATGGAAATGCTCCTCAAACAAAACCTGCCTTCCAGCAACTGCAAGGTATCAATGGGCATCAGTAACAGCAACATTATCACTACTACTACTAGTTTTATTAATAAGGATTTCTTCTCAGTAATGATCTGTTTACATTACATTGCCTAACCATACTATCAAGAGACCCTGCAGAGAGACCTTGACAAATCAGAGGGCTGGGCAATCACCAACTGTATGAAGTTTAACAAAGACAAGTGCCAGATTCTGCAACTGGGATGAGGCAACCCTGGATATGCAGAGAGACTGGGGAATGAGGCACTGGAGAGGACTGCTGCAGAAAGGGACCTTTGCAAATCAGGATATTGCATGAATCTGTGACACTCATTCTGCATGTAAGAAAGAAACGAAAATGCTCAGTTCTCATCCAGTGCATTCTATAACTGAATTATTTTGATAATGCCTGCAAAATGAGTCACCCAAGATCACAGAAAGTCAGAAAAGCATTGATGATTACCTGTCCCTTGTTCTATCAGAATACATTTTCTCTACAGCTCACATAAATTGCTTAAATCCTTTATCTCACATGATTTATTTCTTTATTCCGCAAGTGAAGCACTACTTTTTCTTTCCCAAATGCATTCCCACGTGTTGTATCAGACATGAACTGACACTGAAGGAACAGGTGCAATCAAGCCACAATGCCACATTTTACTAACAGTGAC
This sequence comes from Zonotrichia albicollis, assembly GCF_047830755.1. Classification (NCBI taxonomy): domain Eukaryota; kingdom Metazoa; phylum Chordata; class Aves; order Passeriformes; family Passerellidae; genus Zonotrichia; species Zonotrichia albicollis. The sequence continues at coordinate 52,122,226 of NC_133860.1, forward strand.
TACATTGAAGCCTTTCAACATAATAACAAAATTCTAGTTAAAGCTATCTTTCTTAAAAGCTTTAACATGCAATTCACTTGCCAGTTTAACACTGTTGAAGACATCATTATGAACAGATTTTTTTTATTAAAAATACAGTCAGAATGAACAAGTAAAGGCAGAAGGTCCCTTCAAGCAGATTTCAATGCAACATCAGGATGATGCAGAATAAAGTCTGCAAGAATTCATACATATTTTATGCAACCTACAGGATACTCCAAGTGGGTGCCTGTAAGAAGTGATGTCTTCTTAAAGATAACTGATTTAACATTAAGGATTTTTGTATGAGTATTTCATAGATATTTGCTCATTATTTGCTCATACTAGTCACACTCTGACCCACTGTTTCATCTATTCAACACCATCTTCCTTAGAAGTTTCAAAACCAAGGGGTGGCATTCATACCATTCATCCTGGTACCAAATCCCTCCTACAACAATAACTCAGCTTTAAATATTCAGTTGTGATTTTTTAAAAGCTCTTCTGCTATTCTGCAGCTCACCTTGCCAACTGGAAAGGTCCAATATATGGATTCTTAAAAAAAAAATACCAAAACAGCCTAGAAGAGAATGGCTCTGTTATCTTCTATCTTCAGGCACACCTCAGCCATTGATATAAAAAAAAAAAATTCTAGGCAGGTTCAAACAGAAACTGGAAAAAATTACTAAGATGAGTGTGGTTTAAATGGTACATCCAAGACTAGGAATAAGGATAGTCCATTTGCTTCACACCTTTTGCTGGCATGTACTTCATGAGAAAGATAAAGCCCCAAGAAAAAACACCAAAGGCACTAAAAGTTCTAAGACTGGGCTCTCAGCACTGCATTTACAGATATATTACATTGCTTTCCTCACATAGAGAGTGACCAGATCCCCACCACTTCTACCAACTGGATAGGAAAGCAAGATACAGCTTAAAGCCCCTCAAATAAGGTGAACCCTAACTAAATTTTGGAATGATGCTTTCTAAACACACTGTCTACTCCCTGACCATAAAGTAGCTTCTTCATCAACTGAGAGCAATCTAATACACAAGGAAGGAAGGCAGGGAAGTCTCCAAATCTGTGGCTGAGTTTGGACTCAGTCACACCTCGGGTCCATCAGGAATGTAGAAAGTGAGGGGCTTGTCTCAGAACCTTGTGACTCGGCAGAAGGGTCTCACTGTTTTACATGCTTACTCTTTTCCATCTCTGGTCTCTGTGTGACTCATTCTAAGCTGATTCTCATTTGACTTTGTGTATTTTATCCACATAATAAGTAAAAGAGTGAACCTTGCCATTGAACTTTGCTAGTCACAAATTTGTATTAAACCTGCTTTTGCTAGGACCTTAGGGATTTTTTAAGCAACCAAAACCACTCATTTGCAAGCCACTGTTACATGTGATGGAGCTGTGCTTTCCTGAGGATGGCTGAATGCTTGCCTGCCCATGAAGGAAGTAGTGAATAAATTCCTTGCTTTGCTCTGCTTGCATGCACTGCTTTTGCTTTACCTATTTAACTGTCTCAATCTCAACCCACAAGTTTCTCACTTTTATCTTGTTAATTGTCTCATCCCACTGTGGGGAAATGAATAGGCTGTTGTGTGGTGCTTAGATGCCAGCTGGGGATATACCACAACATTACCCCTCCTCCAGGACTTCCAGCAGAACCACCATTTTCCTAATATTAGAAAGATCTCAGGCAGCTGCAAAGTTTTGAAGTTCATTACACATCAGATGGTGCAGAAGCCCCTCCTCTTGACCAAAGGACATAAAGTTGTCAGCTGTATTCTGCACTGCACACACAAGCAAAAGTCCTTACTGAGACATTCAGAAGTTACTGGAAATGTCTAGGATCACACACAGTTTATGCCTGCCATCCTTCTGTCTGCTCCCTCATGTTTCCTCTGAACAAGACAGGAATGCAGAAGAGATCAGAAAAGAATAAAAATGAGTACTTTTAAACTGAGTTATTCGTACATCTCCTGCTTTATGTCTAGATGTTATATTTTCAAGACAATTTTATTTTTTCAGTACAGTTTTTACAATTTTTCAAGAATTACTGTTAAAACATTTACATATGTCTCAGGTGTCAGTGGAGTAGGGGACTTGCAGAAGGCACCTGGTCTAGAAGCTTTTCTTAGATGAGCATGACACTAAAGCAAAAGGAAAACCCTTGAACAACTGAACTGCAGCTAAGGCTGCCTGGATAATAACATAATAAACCAAACAATTATCTTTGATGGAAAACACATTAGGTATAACATTAAAAACTCAGACAATTAATGCCAATTTGCCCTGTAGATATCATTAGCATTTTAAGAGTAATAAAAATTTCCAGTAATTGTCCACTAGTACATTCTCATATTTGTATAGAATCTACAGCCCATGGGATTTTCTATTTCATGCAGAAAAACACATCCCACAATTGCAAGATTTGAAGTAATTTCTTTCTTGGTTATTAATTATATACTACTACTTCTCATTAAAGTCTTTGCATGGAGAATATTTTTTCTTAATCTCCACACAGATACTTAACACAAATCATATATAAATATATGACATAAATCTCATTCTCTATTTTAATTGTATTATGCTATGCAAGGATCCAACTGGGAATAAGCATTTCAAAGCCAACAAAGTTAGTCTGTATAGCAGTGGTGCCACAACTGTGTTAAAATTTTGGGGTAAAAGAAGTTTTACAAGCAAGCCAAAAGTTTTTTTCCATCACACCTCCATCCTTCATGGGGGGTGATTGACTGGGCCCAAGGAGGAGACAACTTTCACTTATAAGGGAGAATATGGGAGGAGCAGTTTAATTTCAGCAACTAAGAACAGCGAGGTTTCCATAGCAACCTAACTGACAGGGTAGCAGTGGCGGGAAGTACTGGGAAAGGAAGAAACTATTTAATACAGAAAATGGGAGAGCAAACTAACAAACTTAAGAACACACCACAGCAAATGAGTAACGAGTAAGGCTGGAAGGGACCACAAGTGAATGTCTGGTCCAACCTCCCTTCTCAGGCTGGGACAGCCTAGAACACAAGGCAGAGGATTGTGTCCAGTTCTTGAGTATTTCTGGTGAGAGAGACTCCACAACCTCTCTGGGCCAGCTCCAGCAGCTCTGTGTCTCTCTGGTTCTGAGGAGCCAGAACTGGACACAGCACTCCCGTTGTGCCTCCCCAGGGCTGAGTAGAGGGGCAGGATCACCTCCCCCAGCCTGCTGCCACTGCTCTTCCCAATGCACCCCAGGGCACCATTGCCCTTCCTGGCCCCCAGGACACACTGCTGGCTCATGGACAGCTTGCTGTCCACCAGGAACCCCAGGCCCTTCTCCTCAGAGCTGCTTCCCAGCAGATCAGCTCCCAGCCTGTGCTGGTGCCAACAGTTATTCCTCCACAAGTGCAGAACCCTTCAATTTATTTTGCTAAATTTCAGATAGTTCTTTGTCCTTCAGATGTAATGCACTGAAAAAAAAAATTGCCTGTATTATCTACCTCATTACCTTCCTGAAGCTGTTCAGAGTAGGTATATATAAGATCATGAATGCTATAATCTACCTCCCAAAATTATTTTAGCGATTGGAGAGTGGGACTAAGAACATGAAACAAAAAATGTCTCTTTCAAACACATTCATACTGTTAGTCAAAAAATACAAAAAAGTCTGTTAACTTGAGCAACTACACTTCAAATGTATTAATATGTCATGAGGTTAAACTATCAAAGGGTATTGCTAAGGCTAGAGTAATTATTTATGGAAAACAGTGTGTTTACATTAATCTGCCTGTTTTTTCTGCCTGCCACCTAGCATTACTTGTGTAACAGAACAATACAAAGCTCTGCAATCAAATATAGCCTGAAAGGGAGAGATTTGTAGTTTGTGTGCAAACACTTTTATAATTAATATGATGTAAATGTATGCTTCAGGCATAAACTGAGTTTAAGCGCTGTGTTTGCATACAGGTGATGCAAAGGTTGTATACACTGGCATGCACATAATTTATCACAACAATTATACTATTAAGCTGATAGGAATTTTGAGGGGAGAAAACAACCATGTGAGGACAAAGAACTGGCATATAAAACTACAAATTTCTTCAACCAGAAATAGTTAAAATTGCAAAGCTGGTTCTGACCACTGTAGCATGCCTACAGTTTTATTCTTCTCCTTAAGAGAGGCAGAATAGAATAAACTATTTCATTTGAAAGGGATCTACAATAATCATCTAGTCCAATTGCCTGAACAGTGATGACACTGTTCAATGTTCACTTCAAGACATAGTTCAAGTATGCTGCTAAAGACATTGTCCAAATATCTCCTAAATACTGACAGCTTGGGGCATTGACCACCTTTCTAGGAAGGCTGCTCCAGCATATTTGAGTGCCCTGATATTAAAAACAAATGCTTCCGAAAGTCTAGTTTCAACCTGCCCTGGCACAGCTTTGAACCAAGCACAAAAATCCCATCACTGGGTCCCAGGTAGAAGAGATCAGCACCTCCCTCTCCACATCCCCTCCTCAGGCAGCTGTTCAGGGCAGTAAAGTCACCCCTCAGCCTCCTCTCCTGCAAGCCAGACAAACCCAGAGTGCTCAGATGCTCCTCACAGGATATTCCTTCCAGCCCTTTCACCAGCTTTCCTTCCCCTCCTCTGGACACATTCAGGGGCCTTCCCACCCTTCTCAGAGTGTGGGGCCCAGCCCTGCACACAGGACTCAGGGTGAGGGCACCAGGGCTGAATCCAGCAGGATGATCCCAATCCCAGCTGGTGATGCTGTGTCTGCTGCCCCCCAGGATGGGATTTGCCCTCCTGGCTGCCCAGGCACACACTGCTGGCTGGGAGCTAACCAAGGCTTCCAGTTCGTCCTGTTTGCTTCTCACACTGCATGAGCTGATGTACAAACATTTCAGATACAATGAAAGACAAATATTTTTATATATATACATACACACACTGAAAGGTACAACATATTAATTCACAAAAAAAGCTAGCAACTGACACATTTCTTCACAAGCTCTGAGTGCCACATTCTACACAGCTGACAAACTCTCCTTTGTACATAAAATAGAAAAGGAAGGAAAAGAAATACAGATTGGATCATAAAGGCAGAAAATCTTCAAAGTGGCACATGGTCTAACCCTGAATAATTGGTTTTGCTGTTGGCCAATTCCAGCATGAAGTGAACAAATAGCTTTTTAAAATATTTACCTTAAAAATGGTTATATTAATTAAATCGCATTTCCAGTAATAATCTGATGGAAATCTGTAAAACATTAAAGTGACCAACCTGAATTTTAAGAGATCATAGCTTTCTTAGGCAAAAACTGTAGCTAAGTGTTTTCTTACACATAAGAGCCATACATCATGCAATACTTCAAGTCTGCTCTTTTGAAATGAACAGAAAAAAAGTGGACAAAATTGCATTTACAAATTGGTGTTTTGTTTTTTTTTTTATTGCCACAACATTAATTGGAAAGTTATTGATGGAAATATTAAGCAAGGTTTTACCCATTTATATGCTACAGAATAAACAATTTCTTTTGTAATCCGTAGCTGTACTTGTTTCTGAGGGAAACAAGATGGTGTAGTTTCCAATTTTCTAGTCCATGACATCTTTCCAATTTCACTGTTGAGTTGCAAGTATTCAGTAATAAGGAAACAGCTTTCATTATAATTCTTAAAGAACACTTTTGAGGGTTGTAACTATTTTAGTTATGCAGATCTTGGGAAAATAAAAAGCTTCCTAATGACATCTACATAGGCAAACTGCTAACATTAATTTTTTTGAACAAATATCCCAATCTTTGTTCAGACAGCATTATCACACCAAAAATTCTTCTAAAATCGCTGGAAAAGCTAAGTTTTGACTTTGTGAAGAATAATTCAATGCAAACATTAAGCTTTTTGCTCTACACAATGTATTTATCTTGCTTTGGTATGCCTCTGGAACATATTTTCTCCATGTATTGTATTGATTAAATAACAGCTTGAAAAACACAGTAGAAATAGTTCAGTGTAAACATCTTGAATAAAAATTGGAGTGCATACCACCAGTCAGACATACAGGAAACAAGTAAGCTTAAACACAAAAAAGACTGCAGAGGAACAGAAAACTACACTTTTCTTCAATTTTGATAAGGGGAATGGAATGATTCACCTTGAGTGAAGAAAAGTAATTCAAACCTGCAAAACTATGCATGTATAACAATTTCAACCTAAAATACATCCTCCATTTAATATTAAGGACAATTTAAGGACAAATCAACAGCATCTTTTCCTTACACTTTGCTTTAGTTAAGACCAAAAATAAAGACAGACTGAAATTAATATTGAGCCATTCTTCCTTCAATTTTTCCTTCACAAGCAATCACAAACAGACTTTCTTAAGCTTTCCAACAGACAGAGCAAGCTGAAGTACTTAAGGCACTGAGAACAAGAGTAAGCAACAGTAGGGATGGCCACTTCACAAGCAGTTGGTACACAACAGCAGAGAACTGCCCCATAATAAAAAATCCACAGTAAAGTCCATTTTAAACAAGGCTAAAAGTTGAATGCGTGGTCAAGACAGTATAACCAGCTCCTACTTGAACACTTTAGAACCATGCAAAATATCAGGGTATACTGGAGAAGTAGCACATAAACATAATATATTGCAGGAAAAAAATCTTTGTGGAACAGAGTGAATACACAACACTCACACCAGCAATCTTAAGTTTATTTATTGAACAGGCAGACTGTTTTAACTTCCATCATTCTTAACAAGGTATTTTTCAATATGAGTGCTATTTAAAATGACTGAATGTAAGACATGTATCCTACTGAGAAAAAACCCTTGATAAAAGAGAATTATGATATGTTCCACACGAGCATAATGAAGACAACCAGCTAATTTAACATAAATTTTTACATTTAATAAGATAGTAACAAATGGTAAACAATGTAGAGAGACCATATAAAAAGAACTTTTAAAGACCTGCATTTAAATTTAAATTGTAATTCCATTTTAGGTAACAGTCACTTAACACTTAGCCTTCTTTATGTTCATAAGTAGGTTATCTCAGTAAACTGGATGACTGGCTATTTCAGTTAAATATGTATCTGCCCTTTTGTGGTGTAACATAATTACTCTGGGTAACAGAGTTGCTGTAATACTCAGGAGATGTTAACTTACCCTCATCCTTTAAAAGATTAGAGCATAAAAATCCGAAAAGCTGAGCAACCTCGAAGGAAGTACTAAAAAGCATAAATTGCAGCACCACTGAGGAGAGCTAAATTAAATCTGTGACACACACTTCACTCAAGTAACATAAATAGGGTGCATAATCGTGTTAGTGATTACAAATGCCACTGTCACAGCCTCAACAGACATAGAAAAATAAACTGTTTAAGACAGCTCCAGATATAACCTTTCACAAACACATGAGAATCATTCACCTCAATTTTTAGTCTGAACTCTCATCAGAAGATTCTCGCAGCACTACTCTCTAATAAGGACAAATTATGACTTGGGAAGACATCAGTTACCCAAAGAGGACACTGAACAATATGTGCTCGTAAATATTTTCTTGGAACTGCCCAACCTTTAAACCACCTAATCCACTTAATCTCTATTTGCTGTCATATGTGTACATGAACACACAGCACCTGAGTGTTTCAAACCTGTAATTACTTTAGGAGACAACAGTAAAGCTCATACAAATACATACAGTAGCTAGAGGAAACATAGGAAAGTGCTACAACATGGTAAAGAAAATGCCACTGGAATTTTGTCACTTTCTGAAAGTGGCATGTTACCAGCTTCAGCATCTAATTTCAGTCCCATCTTAAAATAAGATGCTTCACAGCAGCAATCCTGCAAAAGTAGCAGTCTGTGGCACTAAACACACTGCACTTTAGACTTATGACATGCCAGAACAGACTCAAAGATTTGAGCATATTGGGGCAGTAAACAAGTGTTGTCCTTCATAGGATAACTTTAAATTCTCTAGGCAAGAGGCGTATAGCACTTCTGTACTGGTTCTGGCTGGGATAGAGTTACATATTTTCAGTGTCTTAAATGGGGCTATCATAAGCAGATTAGTGTTACCTAGCCTCTGTTATCATGCTGGAAGCTAACACACACAGAATTTCCTGTGAACCTACAAGGCACAGCTTGTGAAAGTGTTCAAGCTTAAGTCTATGTATTTTCTACAATAAATGCTTACTAGGTTAAGGTCATCAATCTCCATTTTAACGTAAACATCATAACTATTGAACCATACAATTTTCACATTTTTACCCTGACTGCTTTTATAGTAGAGAATTTACAGGGAAACCGCCAAGGTTCATCTGCCAGTGACCTAAGCATTTGGCAGAGACTTTGGAGTAGGGCTTCAACACCATTAATTAAATGAGTAAGTTCCATGGAACTAAAAAATAAAAAAAATCTGGCATTACATTAGTATATTGACTTGCATTGAGCACTTTCTTTGGTTTATTTCTGCTCTTTTGTCACCCCCCCCCAAACAACTATCCACTCAGAAAAGTGGATAGGTACGTACAAGAATCCATACATCTGCTACTGCTGTTTCCTGAATTAACAACCCCGAAAAAAAATACAGCTATTCCTGTCCTAGGTGCTCAGACAATCATATTCTTACGCTGAACATTTGGCAGCTGCCTATATATTTTAGCCTTTGAAAGCACACATAATTGTATAGGCAATGTGATGCCTGGACTGCAAGTCAATCCATCCAACTCCTCTAAGGAAACTAAATCCGCATTAACATCCTCAACTGGAGATTAAAAAAGACTGTTTGTCTCTCATATGTTCTTGCCAAGTTCCCCCAAAATGCCTGAAGTAACTGTCTTATAACTACATATTGTTTTCAACATTCTTAGTCCCTCAGCTTGGGGCTAGGAGTTTAAGGGGTAAGGAATAGCTTCATGCTGATTGCCTGTCCCAGAACAAAGGTAGTGACTAGAAACAGTGTTCTTTGGGAGCATAGCATGAAAGCTTCTCTAATATCCCACTTCCTCCCCTGGAAACAATTTCTTTTAGCAAGTAAAGGAGACAAGAGTTGCTTATTAAGTATTTCTAAACAAATCTTTTGGATTTATTTACTTTAATGCTCTGACTAGGACAGCTCATTCATTTCCTATTGTCTGCTTCCAGCAGGCACAAAGAAGGATCTTTTTCCCCCACACTTTTAAATGAGAATATAAATTTTTTTAAATGGTGGAGCTGGTTATTGTTTGACACACGAACAACTGGGAAATAATCCAGATTAAGGGTTATGACTGGGAATCAGTTACCAAATTAACTTTGAATAAAATGCTTCTAATTAGTTATTCACTCAGAAGAAACATGAGGATGTGGAGTTATCAGCAATTCTTTCTACCTCCGAACTCTCATTCTTTGACTGTGATCATTCTTACCTTTTGAAGTTCTTGCTTTGTTCACTTCACACTAAATATTGTTAATATTGACATATTTTGAACATGTGACATGTTCAAGCTGATATTCTCAATAAAAAGAGTTCATTTATCCTCTTACTCCTAGCAAACATTACCAGGCTTCATCAGAAAGCAAAGGAAGATCAACAGACTGTGTGCACTTTTGTTTCCCATTCCTGCTCATCATCACAAGAGAAGAAATTCAGAAGAATGGGATTCAACATTTACTCTTCTGCCTCAGAGGGGGTCATTAAAATGACTAGAGGGAAAGCAGTCTGTTCATCCTTTTCTAAATCTGCTAGGGCCCATGCTGAGAAAATGCAACATTAGAAAAAAGCGGCATGATTTTACAGAAGTTACAGAAAAATGAAAAAGCTACAGTCTTAGTGTTGAAAGTTTAACTGACCTGTAATACTGTTTCCTTCATCACCTTGTGAGACAGTGGCTACAAAATGGCAACAACAGAAAAAACAAAAGAACACAATACTATTAAAGCTTAAACGCCTCACAAGAAGTTGGCAGGTTTGACTAAGACAGAAAATCAGTTCTCAGAACAGCCCTTACTTCATCCAGATTTTGTATGGGGTGTGGCCTGTGTGCCTTGGGCATCTTCACTTGCTCCCAAGGCTTCTCTACATGGTGCTTTTTAGTTTGCAGGGGAAGGATAAAATTCCCCCATTTCTGAGGACTTAGCAAGTGTTGATGAGTATCTAGGCTGACGGGTTGATGGGTCAGGAAGAGGGACAGTGGAAAACACCAGTATCAACCCCTGCGCTGCCTCTCCTACCCTGGTGGCACTAGTTTGGGTCTGTCCTCGTTTCCACAAGGTAGTAATTTTCATAAAATATGGAAAGAGTTAACATCCTCAAGACTCTTGTTGCTTTCAGAGGGATATGTAAAAGTGATAAAAAAAGCCCCGGTTCCTTAACAAAAGCAGTATAGATTACATGTTTCTTATTGCCAGCCATGCTGGTTAAGATTCACTTATGCATTGCTTATAGTATAACAAGTTTTAATTATTCTGTTCTCACTGAATTTGACTGCCTGCCTGTCTGCTCTTTGCTTAGAGTAAAAATTCCTTCAACAAAGCATTTGTATTCTGATCATCTTGTGAATTACACTGGCTTATTTCCCCCTCATGTTCTATAAAACAGTTTTCCCACAAGAGCCCCTAATATGTACCATCTGTATCAGGATGAAATTCCCAGAGGCTAGTAGCTTATTCAACTTGTGAGAGTCTCCTTGGCACCTATAATTTTTCCATGGTTAAGTCAGCTGTTGGAGTAAATCAAGTATTGAGAATACATTTAACCCCCTGGAACTTGAACTTAGGCCACAGCAATAACAAGTACCTCTGATTTTTTTAGAAGTTTATCATTCAGTTTTGTCATCAGTAACACAACTAGCATTCCAAGTCAAGCTAAGAGAAACTTGAAATGCCAAGCTATTACTCAAAAGAAATTAAGAACCTTCATTAGGGAAACTCCATGGAACTACTTTCTCCCCCAATAAAAATATGATGTTTCATCAAACTTTAATATTTTCAGTGTTTTTTATTTTCTTTAACACAGTATCTTAACTCTACAATACTGTAGACACTGAAGAATTTTCAATCACTAAGACAAATTGAGTACTAACTTAGTTTACATATATGTGTTTGACCAAGGAAACTAGTGTTACTGGTAAGAACTCTTAGAAGATTTGGGTAGGGGCAAGGGGATGGGAAACACCTTGTTTTATGTCATCTACAAAATCAGTGGCAGAATAATGAACAGACAGACACTGGTGACTGCTGACTAACAACACATGGCTTTACCCATAAAAACTTTCCATTTTGCTAACCTTGACAAAGTTGAACCTGAACCTGTCCTCTTACTCAACATTCACAAAAGGCACAAAATAACTCAACAAAACCAAACAGATCTTTCTGCCCCTAACCTGCTCTGAAAATAACATGCCCTCTAGGCAGCAATTACCTGACAATTTCTACCACTCCTTTCAATGGAGTGTTTCAAATTCTGAGCTAACACTTGGGGATATATTACACAACTGCAAGTGTACATTTTGTCAGTCTTGGTACTGTTAAGCATAAATGACAAAGCACACTTTAGGACTATCAACTAAAAGACAACAAACCATTTTAACAGTGGGGTTGCTTTCAAAAAATAATCAAAGCATCTAAGGGGGAGTCCTTTAAAAATAATAAAATGTTTAGAGTACTGGTTCTCAGAATAACAACAGTTCGCCTTGTTTCTAAAACAATAAATGAAAGACAATGAAGCATTGACTTCAAGAGGTGGACCACTGCAAATACAGCATGTGAGTGAACTGCAGCTCAAGACCTGAAGTTACCACCAGACAATTAGCATCAATAAAATGAGGTCATCCTCAGAGAGCTAGGTACATTATACACACTGGTATGCTTTTACACAGGTTATTTCATAGGGACCACTTACCTTTCTCTAGAGTGTGACAGCACTAGAGATTACTAATAGATTTCCTGGTTCATTTGAACACTGGATCAACTAGAGACAATTTAGTCTCTAAGTAGGACTTCTTTACAAGTCGTACACTAGTACACTGCTCTTCTAAAAAACTATTTGCTCAAATATTCTTATATGGTTAGATATAATTTCCTAAAAGTAAAGAAACTTTCCAGCTCCTGATAAAATTCTTGAAGGGGAAACCAGAATCCTAAGCAATGGTGACTACATTTCAGTTACATCCTTTTCTATGAAACCTTCCATTAAAAAACTGGGATTCAGCTCACTACAGAAGCAGAAGGTTACTGCAATTGTTTCAACTTCACTAAAACCAAAGACACTGCAATTCTTGGCTGCCATTAACAGGAGATCAAAATTTTCAAGGGAGAAACTGTATTTTTCATAGTTCTTCTTGTTGGGGTGAATTGTATTTGCACAGGATAAAGTCATACTGGCTCCACTTTACATTGGTTCTTACTAACAGGTGGTAAAGACATGTCAGTGGAAAAACACTGGGAAGCAAATTTTAATCAGGATGTATAAGAAGATAACTAATATGACAAAATGAAAGTTATTTTGATTAATACTTTATATTAATTCCTTTATTTTATGAAGTCACATTCAAGAAGCCCTTTTCTTTTTCTTCAAAGTTATTCAGTGCAATTTGCATAAGTATTATTGTCAGTGTTTTATACTTTAAGGGGGTTAATGCATGTGAATAAGAGAATGATTCATTACAAGGGCAAATCAGACTAGTGAGAAGTTTTATATTTGGCCATCAATATCCATGTTTTCTAGCCAACGTGAAAGAGAGTAAGTGGGTCAGGATAATTGCTTGTAATAGCCCACATTACAAAGTGCTTAAAATAGGACTATTGGGCTGTGATACTACAAGCAAAAAACACAAACAGAAAAATCATCTCCTTTGGGAAAGGAGTAATCCTATCAGCTAGGATTACTGCAACATTCATCATTTAGGAAATCATAACATGCTTTAAGAAATTATCTGGTTTTCAATTAAGACATCAGAATTGCTAGAGGGATTACACAAGTACAAAACAGTAAGGCCAAGGTCCCCTCAGGTCCAGCCTGCAGTAAAGTTTGGTAAAAAAAGGAAGCAGTTTTCTCCTCACTTTCCATCCTACAGATGCATTTACATAATTCCAGTTCTTTGGTTTGGCTAATTCTCATGCACCATGAATATTATCACTGTGAATTCACTGCTGGCTCACTTGTCAAACATGAACTCATTAAAGTATCCCTGATTCTTCTTTCCCTCATTTACTTTCATAAATATCCACAACTTTCAGTAGCTCATTTCAAGCCTCAAAATAAAATTGATGTACAAATGTGGTTTTTAATGCTTCCTCATTTTTTACAGTCATGCCTGCATGGGCTAATGTTTGCAGAGAGAAAGAAGGCGTCTGCATCCTCACGTCTGTGGAGTCTAAGTTCTCTCTGCCATACATCTTAAAGGCGAGGAATAGCATATTGCCGGAGTGCTACGTGGATACAAAGTTGGATAGTGTTTCACCTGGGAGACAAGAAATCCTGCTCACTCTTGTTCAACAGAAAGCACTCTGGGAAAGGTTCGGCTAACAGCCAGCTAAAAAGCAGGTTGTGGGGCCAGAGCAGGTTGTGGGGCTGCCGTGTGCTTGCCTCGTGCGTGATTGTTTGGAAGCAGTGATTGTTTGGGGAGGCACATGGACACCACACGGTCAGAGAGCTGATGGGAAAAGGACACAGCAGCAGCAGCAGAGACACTGCAGTGGCAGGTAGCCAATGCATGCTTGTTTGGGTTAAGTTTAGAACATAAAAGGGTTTGGTTTGTTACAGTAAACAATCTTCTTCAGAAGTAAGCAAGGAGGTCCATGTGTCTTCGTTTCCCACTGCTAAAGTTTCATGATTGTGCTAGTTTAAACTTTACATATAAAAGCAATGGAAAGAAAAAATTCACTGACTTGGTTTTGCCCACCCAAAAGCATGGAGCCACAGGTTTCAAATTTTTCTTCCACCTTTAAAAGGCATGCTTGCCATGCAATGTAGTCCTTGCCTCTTTTACAAAGGTGCTAGTAACAACCATCCTTAGATGCATCAAAAGAAACACATTTTCCTTTTCTAGGGAAGACTGCAGAAGGTAGCCTCTCAGGGCCATCATTTGCACCTTGCACATCCTCTCACAGGTTAACAAAAATGCAAAACATTACTTAAGTCATAGTCCCCACGTGATGACTAATGCTGATGGAGAACGTTCCTTTTTCTCACCTCTCTACCTCACCACCTATCAACCTTGCCCCTATGAGTATATTAAAATCACAGCTGGTATTCTCTACGTGCAATAGAAGGCACATATAAGGGAGATGTTCACTCATTACATCTGCCCAAATCTTGAACACTTTTCGCTAAGATTATAAGCTGATTCTCTGAACCTTTACCTACAGATTTTGACACTGGACACTGTAATATAGCTCTGAAATAAATGCTTTCCAAGACAGAACAGTGCAACCAAAACAGTAAGAAACCACCAGGTACTCATTGATACTGATGGTAATCAGCTACCAAACTGAAGGTCACTCTGGAGAGGATACACAGATGGTAAGAAGTTGGGTCAGATTGATATTGAATCATATTATTTGTGCAGTGACAGCCCATGGAAGCCCCAAAATGTCTCTGTGAAGTCCAAGTCACCCTACAAAAACATAGGAAGGTATGGGTGCCAGTTCAATGAGCTTATGTGAAAAGAAAAAGCTGCCATGAAATTTCCACATTTAGTTTCCAGTGACATGAAGTCCAAGCTATTCAGTTATGATTTTACTCCATGTCACCTTCTAGCTGACTAGAACTATAAAAATCAGAAACTGGTAGAAAAATTTGAAAATCATTTATCACATATCTGTGACAAGCCCAGAATGTTTTTCACTCATTCACCTTCACGTGAATGAGTGATTACATCTTACAGAATGTAGATTACATCTTACCTTTCTACAAAACACTGGCAGTCAATTTAAGCACTTTTGTGTTTAGTCAAAAGTAACTTGTCTGACACAACAATTTCTCTCCACAAGGTCTGTAAACAAAGAAGAGCATCTCATCTTCCACACACAATAAATTAAAAGAAACAATGCAGGAACTTATCCCCTGCCAAGTGTACAACTAGCTCAGGTCAAATAAATTCCTATGTTCCTCTAAAGCAAACACAGAAAAGATCAGAAACGGAAATATCTATAATAATGGCACTTTGATTTGCTCATGTATACAAATGGCAGTGCCAGGTGAGAGGAAGAGATGTTAATCTGCCAGTCTTGTATCTGTGTGACATTTTCTATTTTTCTTCTAGTTAGTATTTCACTATTTGTTGTATAAGCTATTTTATGTCAAAAGAATATGCATATGGCTGACTTAATGCTTCTTCTGGCTCATTTACAACCACAAGAAGCTGCTAAATATAATTGTGCAGTCTCAGAATTAGTAATTTCTCACAGTTTCTGTAGAACAGAATCAAATGGTGGCACTACAAGAGTTTAACACAGTCTCCTGGTGGTTGTTGACACGATGGACAAGACAGCACATGCACATACTCCACTCCTCCCACCCCACCACTGCAATCAGTGGGTCAAGTGCTAGGAGAACTACACACCCTCAAGGGAAGGGCAGGTATCTGGCAGGCAGGCTCAGCAGAAAACTGTACGATTGCATGCACTCAGAGGAGCATCACAGTAATTGGTGATAGTGATTGAACTGGTCTCACCAATACTTCTGCAATTTGAATTTATTTAAAGCTCTATTGTTTCTACATCTCTCTGGCATGACACTTTATTCCCAAATTCTCCTCATTGACAAGACTTTTGAAGGGAGTTCATAATACACCCTAGTTCACAGCATCATGAGACATATTAGACATAAAGTTACTAAGCATAAATCAGAAGTTAACCAAAGAATAAGGTGAAAATCATCTACTTTGGAACTGGCTATATTTACAATTTTAACTATTTACCTAATTCTCACACATAGTAAACAAAATGTTCTAATGACACATTTTTCTGGTAAAATATAACAACACCTCTCAGTTCAAGACAAAAGGGTAAACCAGGAACACTGTCTTCTACAGCCCACTTTAGTCTTGAATATAAAAAAAAATAGAAACTGTTTTCATGTCTTAATGCAAACATTGCTTAATCTACAGCATATAGCAAAGGGTGATTATACACTTCCATCATTCTCAGTTCTGACTAAAAGGCAAATTTCAATGGTTGTGCCCAAATCACAAATGTGACTATGTAAAACTTGAAATTTAGGAGAAAAAAAGACAGTTTACCCTACTGAGCAGAGGTTCTGGGAAATAATCAACCCTCCCAGAGATTTAATATTTCATCTTAACTGGGCTGTTTCTTCTCTCCTTGGTTTTTATACTAGAACACAGATCCTCCTCCCTCCTTTCATGACAAGGTATTTTCTACTAATGATTCATGACCAGCTGCCTCTACAATAAGGAACAAGAGCAACCAACACTTCTTGGAATGGTAAGCAAGCAGAGGGTCCCTCAGCATATTGAAACACCATCTCTCTTCTGCTGAGAAGTTGGGAGACCTTACTCAAGCCTTCAAACACCAGTGAACTGACATGAAAAAGAAATTGACAACCAAGACTGAGACCTCTGTCTGGGGAAAAGCTCCACTCTCATTTGTGACTGTTCAAAACTCCAAATGGAAAAGCTGCAAAAACTGGAAGGGAAGAGTTTTGTCTGTTATCACCTTTCCTAACACTACACCATAGAACTTCAGATATATGCATATACAGAAGGCAGGAAGAATACAAAGACAAAGCAAAATTCAATCATGTGATAAATAGAGAACAAGGATGAAACCTGAAGAACTCTATTCCCTGTTACTAGCTGAGCATGTATATTATGCAGTGGATGCTGAAATGTCTAAGAACATTTGTGTTTCCATAGTGCTGGTTTTTACAGGTTTTAATACTGCTAACATCTATGTAAACTGGTAAACAAATCCAATTAAAAATACTCCTTACTACTTACACACTCTTATTTGGCCTCTCACCAAAACAGAGTTAAAACATGAGATGTGTCCTCCTGCTCTCTGATTTCAGTAGATATTTTCAGATGCATAAAAGCACATTTGTCACTGAACAACTTTAGCAAACAAATCACAACCACAAATTCTGTAGTAAAAAAAGGTGCAGAGGACTTAAAATAAGAGCTGAAGTTTTGTTTCTCATTCCAGACATCAAGTGTAACTGTATAGTTATTACACAAGCTCTTTATTTCTCTGATCTCAAACCATTTTGGTCAAATCTTCAAAGCAGGTATTCAGACCCAAGGTCACTACAAACATACTTCTCTGTCTGTAAATCAGTTTTGGTACATTTGTGGAGGATTTTCAGTTTTCTTAAAACCACAATAAGGCTTTTCACTATGTCAAATTGTTATTTCAAATCTCTTACTGGCCTTTATTCCAGCCTTGTAGGCCTTTGTTATTGCAGTCTAACTGCTATCTTCCAAAAAGACTATTTGAAAAAGCTTATTCACAGCCACTTAGAAAAACTAAGCAGGAAAAAGTGCTAGCATTGTGTTTTGAATGGCACAAAGCATGAGAACATGCCTCTTACCAGACTCTGCAAGATATGGGCAGCTAATTATGCTCTGACAACTCTGATGCGACCTCTGACTCACAAGAGAAAAAACAAAGCATAAAGACAAATCACTACAGAAATCTATGTCCTCACTGCCCCTTTCCCATGCACCAGATTTCACATAACAAGCAATCTAGCCTTTGATTTAACTACTTACGAGCCCCTTGTACCATCTCTCCTCCTAATCCAAAATCAGCCTTGTCAGGATGCTTTACAGGGCTAGAGTTCCTTTCTTTGATTTCATATTACCTCTACTTCTCAATGAATCTTTTATCTATTTCTGGTTTTATTACTTCCTTCTCCTATTTAATAAAGACTCTACTCTCTGATAACTCAAGGTGCTTCCCCAGTTTTTCTTTCCATAGTGCTTCCATGGTACCTGTCACAAAACTCATGTCGCCCACACAAAGAGAAAGAAAACAGAAGCTACATTTAATGTGGGAATTTAAAAAATTACAATAAATACCTCTGGCAAGGAGAAAAAGCCTCTATTCTGCTGCTGTTAAAACCAGTTAGTAAACAGACTCCTTACATAAACACACAGAATAACAGACTGCTTACATAAACACACAGAAAAGTAAAACTGTATGAATATCCACCTTGTGTGTCAAGTCCCTTACCTCTGAGTGGAATTGTGAATTCTCTTTTTTTTATCAATAGTCCTATTGAACTTTCAATTCATACACTCTCGGCTCTTGTTTACTTTCCTGGAATGATCTAACAAAGAAATGCTAGGATTCATTTCTTCCAAGAATCTGCTCTCTTTGGAATTCACCTTGCTTTCTAAGGATTTTAATTTAATTTCACTTCATTGGGGTTTAAACAATTTGACTTATGCTTGCACTACTCTGTACTTCTTATCCATTTATCTGTTTCTGGGAGATAAATACTTATCACTCATAGCATCTTTGAATCAATAGAAATACCTCTAGAGCTCATAAAGCTCAGCAGCTTAGGTACGAAACCCTCTGTCTTATTAAGCAGACACCAAAATGAGAATATATTTTTTTAAGAACTAAAAAGCCTGAGAAAGATACACTCTTACCACTTCATTGCTCTTCTCATTAGGTATCAATCCCCCATGTGATCCCCCTTTCCACCCCTACACTCAAGGGCAAAGCAGACTGGTGTGGGAAAGGAAAAAGGTCCTGCCAGGCAGCAGTGAGACTCTGTATTCCTTCACAAATACTGCTGCTGGAAGGGAACCCAGAGGTTTGCTTGACACCTAAGATTGCTCCTTAAATACACCACACACTTCATAAATACCAAATTCCATCATCTTTAACAATGGGGGTCACAAAAAAAATTAATTAAGCTAATTGAGAGCGCAGTATTTCATGACAATGTTGACAGTACTGCCTAGTAGCGCCACCGCCTGCAACACTCCTATTACATTCCAGCATGAGAAAGCCCCACACTATTAGCAGAGTAAAATTCAGAAATGTGAACTAGGTAAAAAAATGACTAAGTTTTTGTTCAGAATGTTAACAGGTCTTACTTGCATGCTATTATTTTAGGTCTAAATCGAAAGACAGGAAAGAGAGTTTAACTAGGAATTTCAATTGGTTTGTAAACAGTTTAAGGTCACACAAGGATTACTTCAAGTTGTCTTTATAAATCTAACAATGCTTACAGAGATTTGTTTCGAGAACTGAACATTGTAATGATTTAAAATGTTTAGTTCAAAAACTTAGGGATGAGAAGTGTTGAGAGGGAGTGAAAATCAGTACTGTTTGCTTTCTAAAATTATGGTGCTGGAGTTATGTCCACGGGGAAAATTTTATTTTCACTAATCACAGTGATTTAACAATGACTAGACTTTGTGGACACACGAGCAAGTACTAAAGGAAATATAGCAAAACAAAGAAATTCAGACACATGCCTGCAATCTGAAATTCAGTATGTATAAAGCTCTTATTTTGATTTCTCCGTTTGGAATTAAACAAAGACACTGTTCATACATTATGGAAATAAATACTTACTAAATCCAAAGCAACAGCACAGAGGGCACAATAATTCCAGGCAACAGTGAATTGTTTGAGTTGCCAGACAATTATCTGGCCCAACATCATCTGTCACTAGAACTCAGTTCCCCAGTTAAATCATTTAATAAATACTAGATTCTCCAAGTTTGTATCAAAGGCCACTGTATTCAACCCATTCACACCAAGGAGTATTTCAGTCACTCCACACTCTCTCAGATGACACAGTTAATTGCTGCCTCGTAAAAAAACTCCCATCCTCTCTGCTTAAGTCCAACTACTAGCTGCTTGAAACATCACAGTCACATCACTTAACTGGCACCACACCGGGGATACCACAGCTGCTGAGTAACATTCCTTCCAGCCCCTCATTATAAGGGCATTAGGAACAGCAGTCAGCCTGACCCAGCATCCCTGCCCTGTGTCCTGTACAGCAGTTTTCAGCTTGCCTCAGAGAGCTTCTTGTGGCTGGTGCACAGCCAGCCTGCCAGTTCTGTCACTCACCATCTCACCATCTCCCCGAAGATCCCTGCTGAAACAGAGCTGCAGAAGTGCTCAAGTCAATTGTGTTTGTTCAACTTTGCACCGATCATCCCAGCAGCTGGACTAAAAACTTTGAAGGGAAACACACACAAAAGAAAGTAAAATTAAAGCACCTCAAACAAAATCCCTATTTTGGATGCCTGCCATCAATACCCTGAAAACCAAAATCTGATAGAAAAACCCTGTTGGTTCTGACCAGCTAAACTTCCGCCAGAGTTGAAACACAGGAAAAAAATGAAACTGTAAGCTCCAAACGTACAGATGCATAACCTACAGAAAGCATGAATTTTTGTAACTACTCATGAAAAAGACAAACTCCTGGCATATGTGTCACATACAAGAGGAAATAAGTGAGAGAATCAAGCTTTTTTTCACCTTCAATGTATTAACTGAAAGTGATTCTACTTTTGATCTTTCTTAGTATACCTCAAACTTTAGCTCCATGCCAGTGTCTGAAAAGTTATTCCATTTTAAGAAGATGTCACAGCTCCCAGAAATATCTTAGCAACAAATATTTAAGATAAAATATGATCTCAAACAAAAGAGAAGGTGTGAGAATAAATGTTACTTGGTGCAATTATGTTGCATTTGGCTTTCTGAGTGGTGCTGTGACTTCTTGAGCATGACTGCAGAAGAACTCCTACAACAGGCACCTTTTTAGTGATGTACTTTGCTTGAGTCAAGCTCCCACTCTTCC
Organism: Zonotrichia albicollis; assembly: GCF_047830755.1. Classification (NCBI taxonomy): domain Eukaryota; kingdom Metazoa; phylum Chordata; class Aves; order Passeriformes; family Passerellidae; genus Zonotrichia; species Zonotrichia albicollis. The sequence goes on from NC_133860.1 coordinate 52,143,030, forward strand.
CTACTGTAAGGAAAGCTTCCCATAACTGACTCACTTTTGTGATGCTGTACATTAACATCACAGCTGACAAAATCTCATGGATTGGGCAGCTGACCATCTGCACACTGAAAGGGTTTATCTCATTTCATTTCTTTCACTTAGTCTAAGATTGCCACAAAGATACTGTACCTAATTCCTCCACAAGGGACATCAAGAAAGGCTCCCAAGAAGCACTAGCTGCAAAGTCTGCTTCCATCCCATGGTATGCAAGGCTTGTTAACTAATACTTACTAAGGCTGTTTCTCTACTTCAGTCACAAGTTGCAGTAGGATAATAAAACTAGTGGTTATGCTTTTAAATTTTTCAAAGGGAGATCTCAGACTGTGTAACACTGCTGAAATGCAAACACTATTCACCGTATAGGAAGTTATCAATGTCTCTTCTCAGGACTAGAAACACAGTGCAGGTATCCAAAGAGGATTTAGGAAAAGAATATATAATAGGAGGAATGTATCTTTAGAACTTGCATTTCAGTGGTTCTACAATATAAATGAAATTGTCTGATGATATGTAACTATTACTTAAGTCCTACAGTTTCAATGCATTCTTAAATACCCACTGAAATCAAGAGATTCCTTTGATTGAAAGCCTATGATAAACTCCTAAGCATTTAATAGTCACGGCAAAAGTACATTCTACACAGTTAAGACTTATCATAGGAGAGCTTTAGTCAGCTCCTCAGTTATTAGCAAGCTGCTATACTTCTATAAAAACAGGGAAGAAATCAATGTTAGAGGAGTAACTTCCTGCAGCAGTTGAGAATTAAAAGACCAGTGCTAGGGAAAGCACGAGATCTCATGTAGTCAAGGATGGTAAGCAGTCACCATTCACAGAACAAATAAGAGCAAATGAAAAATCTCCCTGCCTACTTGTCTTCATTCTGTGTGAAAAGTGATCCAAAGAGTCACCAGGTGATCAGCGGTCATCACCAAAGTCATTAGAAAATGCAGCCAGTCCCTATTGCTCTTTACAGACTTGACTGCATGTAAAGCAGACTATTAGCATACCTTTACTAACTAGTCACTATTAGCACACCTTTACTAACCTCAGATCACTAAGTGACTTCAGTACCTCCTGTCTCTTTGGGTCTGCAAAAAAGGTGCTGTAGATCAAGCAGAGATTGCACTATACCTAAATTCTCATGACAGTTAGTCAGTAGAAGAGGCTTTTATGGAACTGGTAGCCCAAAGAAAATATTGTAGTCACTGAAACTGACCGGTGAGCCACTGCAGTCTTCAACGTCCTGAGAAAACTGTAAATTGTGCTGAGGTCCAACTATAATGAGCACTGTTGGAAGTGAAAGGAACAAAAAAGACAAAATAATGTCACCTGAGGGACTAGAAACATGACTGTCTATCACATAAACCAGCAAAGGCCCAAATAAGGACTGTGTGCATACTTTTAGGCTTTGGTATGTGAGGCAGAACATGCCAGTCTCACTGCACAAGCACACCACATGCTGACCTCAGCTAACAAAGCAGTCCACTCAGCCTGCTGGTGTTCCAAGAGAAATACATTTTTCCTTAAATGTCTGCTGGGCTGTTGAAAAGAGGAATCAAAACACAGAGAGGAAAATAACAATGGGAGGAAAATTTCTGAGAGGAGATCATGGGAGAGAAATTGGTCACATGCTTGTTCCATATTCCCTCTTTCATTTGGGTATGCAAACACACACAAACACACAGAAGAATCCTACAGTGACTGGGGGTACACAGTAGGCAGAGCTTTTTCAAATATAAGTCATCAATTGAGCAAAGAGGCCAAGCTGAAAAGTGCAGAAAAGGAAACTAAGGGACTATCTGTGGACAGTCCATGAAGGTGTCTGGGCTTAGTTTCATGCATAAAGGAAGCAATTCTCTCCAGGAAACATGTAAGATTTGCAGCTCCTGTGGCTAAAAGTTTTTGTATTTGCTCTTCATCCCTTTCCCTTAACAATTTCAAAGTATAACCACATATTACTTTGCTGGATTATTATTCTCCAGAGAATGAGCTAGAGACCTTATATCCAGACTGGTCTCATAGTGGGAACTCTGGACTGAGTGCCCAACAGAGCTGGACTCTCCTCCTGGTTCTGCCACCAGCCCTTCAGGACAATCTTCCACCTCTCCATATCTGTAAAGAGAGATACATGTCTATCTCTCCTGTGAAATACTTCCATTTCCATAGTTAAAATTCATAAGCCAAATGCTGTCATGGCTGAACCCCACCAAATCTTAGCTGAAAACTAAAATAGGTATCAATGCTTCTACCCTATACTGTGCTCAAACAAAAAATGAGCCAGAAAAATCCACCTTGGTCCTAAAACTTACAAACAAATCTCACTGAGACCTTCTCTCCATAACACCACAATCAGCAACATTCATAATCACAAAGATGAGGAATGAGGAAGGAAAGACCCCACTATTCCTTCCCTCCCCTTCTTTCCTCCCAAGGGCCAGTAAAAGCCAGCAGCAATCATCTGCCAGCAGAAGAGCTGGATTCCCCAAGCTAAGCATACGGAATACAAAAGGCTAGATGAGAGCTGCCTGGTAAAGCTTTAAGCGTGCCAGAAGAGCCCTCCTTGTTTTGGTATAGAAAAAGAGCTGCACCAGAAATGCCACATAAATCTGGGGAGCACCATTCTGGTGTTTGGTTAACCACACCTCACAAGAACATGGGCCCTCCTTGCCACAAGTGAGAGGTTGTGAAGACAGAATAAACGTGACCCCATATAAGCCCCATGCAGCTGACTCCAGACACCTGACTGGAGAAAGGGAACATAACAAACAGACTGCTTTGTTAGGTACTTGGAAGCAGTTTTGTTCCAGATTTCGTGGACATGGGCACTTTTCTGAAACAGCACATAATTGTCACACAAGCTAACAAACTTCTACATTTATAAAGACATACAAAGATAATGCTTGGCAGAGCTTATTTATGCATTGGATTTAATGCTACTGCCTGTGGACTCCTGCACGTGTGCATTCATGGACAGATCAAACCTAAAATAAATTTAGAGTACTACAACATGTGATTATTGCATGGCAAGCAGAGCTGTTGGATGAAATCAGTCAGGAAGTTCCAGTCATTGAGATGTAACCTGTATGAATAGCCATATAGCCCACACAGAAAATATTAGAGAAAAACAATTCAAAACTGAAAGTGATAACTCCTCTTTTGTGTTGGAAAGCAATGGGTCAATAGATACAACTGTTATGAGACACAAGTGACAGAACTGGCACTCAGAGCGTATGAAAAAAGCCCACACCTCTGTTTAAAACAGTAAGAAGGATCCAGTTACATTTTCATTTCCAGCCCTCCCCCTAGGCTGTTGCTGGTTCAGGGGGAAAACCTCTAATGGCTTTCTTTGGTGGGATGGGGGGGTAGAAGGGGAGATAGCCAGCTTTATGCCCACTGCCTATACTGAGACCAGTAATTTACTGCTAAAAACAACATGAAAGGCACTTGAGGGTTTCACTTTGAAATTTATAGGTAAAGGTTATTTCTAACAGCGGTGGTCACTGACTTTCACATTCAACCTGGAGAGAGCGTAAACTCTCTTCTTTTATCCTGTAAGGTTATTCAACACCTCTTTTTCATTCAAAACTTTATTTAAAATGTTTAGATCACCAAAGAAATATGTTACAAACCGAAGTTTTTAAGATAGAAAAAAGATCACCGACTAGTTTAGGCTGGAAGAGATCTTTAAGACGCCACCTAGTTAAACCCCCTGCAATGAGCAGGGACACCTTCAACGAGAGCAGGTTGGTCAGAGCCCTGTCCAATCTGTGGAGCCCTGTCCAAGCCCTGTCCTTGAATTTTCCCAGGGGTGGGGCAACCACCAGCTTTCTGACCAACCTGTTTGATCACACTCTTTACAAAAACGTCCTCATATTTAATATAAATCTACCCTCTTAACGGCTTAAAACCATTACCCCTTATCCTATCAAAACAGGCCCAGTTAAAAAGTCTGTCTCCATCTTTCCTACATCTCTTTGTTTCAGAAAATTCTCTATTGTTTTGCTATTTTGTTAATGCAGTCTAGGAAGGCAGATTACAATACTCCTGCTACATTTTCAACACTTCTCAAAGCTCAAAGCAGGATCTGTACAGACCACAAAGCAAGCTTGCACGCAACAGTTCTGCCAACATCTGAACTCAGGTTTCCTCTGGATTGATTCCCTAAGTCTGTATTTCCCTGTCTTGAACACTTCCTGCTGTCTCCAAGCTTCTGCCAGGGCAAAAAGCCTCCTGGTTGTTTTACCTCCCCTCCACACAGGGCCTTGTTTACACCTACAATGTGCAGAGGTAAGGAATTGCTACCGGCCAGGATCACAGATATTTTGTATTTATCGTTCATTAGATACTGAAGATGGCATCAGTACCAAGTAGTACGTGCTCTTCCCAGAAGATACTGTAACCCACTGTAGACAATCTGTCCCCAGCTTCTGATGGTTTACGCTTAGAGCCTTCCAGACAAAACTTTCTACACTCCAAATTCCTCTCATTTGGCTTAACCTCAGCAATAGTATCCAAAAGTTAAGACAAAAATCTGGTCCTCACAGACCCTATAATTTCTCCAAATGCCTCAAATACATTTTCTCTATCAAATGTAAAAAGACTAGGTTTGTTTTACAATTAAATGAATTCCAGGATATTAAAAAAAAAAAAATCAGAAAAGGGAAGATCATGAGAACTTTTTCAACTCTTGAGCTATGTTCATGCTAATAAATGTACTACTTATCACAAAAATGAGCAAAATGGACTACTTTTTTTCCCTTAACACCTATAGTTCTGAAGTGTGTGTGTACATGTATCCTGAACATTAACACAATTCTGAAAAAAATGAGTCACACTACCACACATACTGGCAGCAGACCTGAGCCTACCTCTGTAGAGCACGCACAAAAGCAGTCACATGGAGCGAAGAAAACACTGCTTGGCAGGATCCTCACACCTTATCTCCTGTCTATATGCAAATTTTACTTGCTCTTGTCACCTCAATTAACAAATCAAGACACAACTCAGACACAGAGGCTGCCCACGCTTTCTTCCATTTGTCAGTCCTGGCTAACAGCATTGCCTGAAGACAAGCCATATCCATAACAGCTCCTGACTACCAGGAAAGTTTCAATGTTTTTTCTAACACACAGGCTAAGGTTGTAACTCAGAGGTTGGAAAGGAGCATTGCTTCTTGTGATCAAGCAGTTTGAATACACCAATGTAAATATTGTACACATTCCCACTTTTCTTGTGGCAATTTCCAAAGTTGTGGGTGGTTACAATTGGAAAAATCTGACATCTTTAAGTCTCTGTAATTTCTTATATACTTAGGCTATCAATTCACAGTATGTCTTTAGGAAGGCTGTCTTCATACTTTCTCAAATCAGCTCTACCACAATACATTTGGGTGAAGGAAACACAGTCTTTTTGCATGTTCTCTTACTCTTGTGTCAACTTTTAGTTAAAATATCCTGCAGTAATGTTAACGTGGGAAGCCAAGGAACATCTCGTATTTCAGAAGCAGCTAAAAAGACTATCCAGCAAAAATACCAGCCCCTTAGTAAGTATGTCTGCCTGAAACAAAGCCATGTTTCAACATATGCCTATATGTTTTAAGCACATGTATTGACTAGACTTTTCTTTTTTTAAATTATAGAGACAGAGCTGTGAATCAGTCATATCAAAGGTAAAAAAGGAGATTTAATAAACACTGAAAACAACCAGACTAATTGTCAATGAACTGATGAAAAAATAAATGAATCTGTAAATCTTTCACAAAAAGATTAGTTTCAACAATCGAACGCCAAACCTAAAAATCCTATCTGTCTTAAAGATGTTAACATCAGCACTGTGTTTCACTGTGCACCATTACCATTAAAAAACACCTGGAAGACTTGCAACCAAAACTGCTGTAGCTCCCAACTGTCTAGGGAAAAAACCCATTACCCAACACAGCCAAACATTTTTCAGAGTATACTACGCTATAGAGGCTGCCACACATTATTTTACTGACAAACTCTGCAAATAAACATTTCATTTCTTCTGTATGTAAAATCATTCAACAATTTTTGCCTCGGACATCAAATCATATGTTCTAATGCTATATTCATCCAAATTTTACAGTGTTTTCTCTTAGCCTGTCCTGCATAAATTCAATCTCCTTCCTGAAAGATAGATATATATATATATCCTTTCTCCCAGCAAGAGGCTAAGGCATGATTTAGTCTTCTATCAATTTAAACACCTATTTAAATGTTCTATATTTAATGCAGGGCATTGAAGCACTCCTTTATAATTCACTTGCTCTCTCCTCCTTCCTTTCCTCCTCAAATTCAGCCAAAAGCTCATTTTAACAACAACCTGAGCCAGGTGAGCATCAACAAGACACAAAAGACTCTCAAACAGGTAACTCTCAACTAATTGCAGGTATTCCGGTGTTACCTAACACAGAAAAACAAAATCAAAAACTGGGTTGCAGATTTATCTTCACCCTCCATACAAGAAACTGTGCCTTACAAGTAGAGTTGTAATCCTCAAGAACATTGTGTTTTTCCTTCTAATCCTTAGATCTTTCTTTAATGTAATGGAACTAAAAATCATTTGCCATTTTCAAGGGTCAATTTTTCACCTCTAAGCAAAACTCAAGGGTAGCTTCTCATACACAGTTATCCGCTTAAAATGACAGGCAGGAAGAAAAAAATATTAACTAGAATTACTAACAAAAGAAAAGAGGATGAGAAGGTTTTGGATTTATAATAGTTGGAAAACTTCTTTTCAGACAGGAAATACTTTAATTCCTTAGGAAGTGAATTTCAGCATCAAGTACAGCGAAGAAACAATCCAGGGATGAATTCAACTGACTTACAAAGAAGGATGTAGAGGAAGAGAGAAAAACAGAATTTTGTTTCAAGCATAATTAAGATGCTGCCACATTTGAATGTACTTCCCAAGCCCTCCCTGAGACAGCAGTGGTTCTTAAGTCATCCTCCTAGAGATGTGAAAACTCAGTAACTTCAAGTTTGTCCATATTTATATTTACATTTTCTTAGCTTTTTCTTTAGAAAAACTTGCAAAAAGCCTTAAATTCTCTAGCAACAGATTTATCTTCTATTTCTCTTTCAGGCCCCAAATTTTCCTACGCAAAGCGGGAGAGTCTCTTTTGTCAGTTTTAGCAGGAAATGCTGACACACAAGATTCAGAGCCATAAGCACTCTAAGTCAAAACATTCTAAGCAAATCTTCAAATCACAAAGGACTAAAAATCACATTTCTTTAGTGCTCTCTGTCACACAATGGAGCACCCCATACAAAAATCCCAAGGCTGATGAAACCAAATTGCCTCTCAGCTCATTACCTCTTCTTCAACCATAGCCAAAAAAAGATGTCAAGAGGAAAACAATAAAAAGGGAAAATACAGTCAGGCTTCACACACACATTTTCTCTATTTGAAATCAGGCACCACTGAAAATCACAAACAAATTTAAACAAAAAATGTGAGCATTTGCCCAGAGTTGTGGATGCCTATCCCAGGCAGTGTTTCAAGACCAGGCTGGATGGGACTTTGAGCAAGCTGGTCTAATGCAAGATGTTCCTGCCCATGGCAAGGGGTTTGAAACAACATGATTTTTAAGGTCCCTTCCAGCCCAAACCATTCTGTGATAATCAGCAACCGCTACATTCTAACTCCCTGGTCACCTCTCCTAGTATAAACTTCTCTCATCACTTTCTGAAAACCAGGAAGCCTATCAGTTCCACAGTACAGTTTCTGTCAGAGTGCAAATCAGGAAGAGAGCTTTGGGCTGCATGCATAACTCCTTTGCTAATATCAGGTCTCTAGCTACATCTTCTGCTATATCACAGAGCAGTTGAGGTTGGAGGACACCATGGAATTCCCTTTTTTGTCCTGAATTCTAGTCAGCTTCAGTGTCTCTTCCTCCCATCACTTCCAAGCAGAAAAGGTTTCTCAAGTACCCAGGCAGCTGAAGTTCGAGCATCTTAAAGGATGGAGACTCTGAGTAATGTCATTCAGCACTTGACCTTCTGCACAGTTTTGAAAGAAAAAGAGGTCTGGTCAGTTCAGATGGAATTTCCTGCATTTCAATGTGTGCCCATTGCCTCTTGTCCCACCAGTGGGTACTCCTGAAAAAAGCCTGTTTTCCTCTTCCTTACATCTGCTTGTTATATAAGGTAACTCAGTGGAGAACTTACTACCACAATAAAAAAGCTATTCCTAAGTATTTCTATGCTAACCATGTGTGACATTCCCTCAGCTTCATTACATTTTCTACAATCACATCTAAAATGCATTTAGTGTTGGATGTTAAGTTATAATACATACATTGGTACATCAATTATTCTTTTTAAGGACGTTAATCTAATTCAAACACCTTCCAAAATCAAGACCCAACACCATGAGCTGAAGTCTAACACACACCTCTTCCAGCTTTCTACAGAGTAACCCCACAAGTCAGTTATTTTTTAGGGTCTATAAAAACATACCTGTAACATAATACACCTGGGTATTTCTCTGTTATAGTATTACAATGACAAAGTACTGGAAAAGGGTTCAGGAAAAAAAAGTTATACTATTCTAAGAATAACATTCAAAACAAATAGTAATCAGCAAAATTTTACATATTTTACAGAAATCAAACAGTACCGTGTACTGTGAGAAAAAAAAATGTGCCATAATTGGTAGAATCTCTTTTTTTTTCAAGGCAATGGGAAAAGAGAATGACAGAATTAAAAAAAAAAAAAAAAAAAAAAAACCAAAACAAAAACAAAGACTTTAGGCCTGCAAACACTTAGGCAAGTATGCAGCTCCATGCATGTGCCTCAGAGTGTTTTACCACTGTGTTCAAGAATTTGTCTTCTCAGGCCTGAGGTGCTGGAACTTTTGATGTTTTTTAAGATACCCAATGTTTCATAGCAAAGTATGTCAATAAGGACACAAAAGGTTTCATTAAGCCAACAATCTTTAAAAAAAATTAAGTACTTTGACAAATCTTTCAAAACATATAAAAAATACAAGCCCATGTGTTTGACTTTTAAGATATCTGAGGGTGCCCGTGGGAGGGAGGAGGGGGCTGCGATTTTTTCAAAACAACATCCAGGTGTTAAAGCACACACCTTCATTGAACTAAAACTGCTGTCCACAAATGCTCATAACTGCAGTAAAGGCAGTTCAGAACCTTCTTTTATAAAAACTTAAGTATCAGAAAGCAGGATTAGTTACATACACAGCATGAACAACTTGCTTACCAATTTCATCTAGGAGACAGTGTTGTGACATCATGCAGAGATATTAACAGCTTTGACCTTTCCTTAAGCAGATAGAAACCCCCAAAATAGCATAATAATTACAAAGCTTTCCAGGGTGAGGAAAAAATCCCAAACAATAAAAAACTGAAATTACAACACCTACCTAGAACAAAGGAAGTGAAAGAAAAAATCTGCTTAAATTACAATGTGTTAAATCACTAACAAAATCTTATTCATCTTATTCAATTTTTTTTTTTTGCAGGATTTCCTTATGATACTTATACCTGACAAAGAAGAGTGAATTAGTGAATTTACACCTTCTAATTTGTTGTGGAATATTCTTCTCCCTGGATTCTAGAAACAACTTATCTCATTGTTAAATCAGGTATTTTACAGCCAGTAAAAGTATGGGGTATGTAACAACCTGTTGGATCCAATCAAGGAAAACTCCGCTCCAGTTTTTCATTCATTGTCCTTGACAATCTCAAACTCTCTGAGGTCTCAAATTTCTAAAAACGTGCAGGAATTGCTCTCTCTCCACCAAGCTGTGAAGCTACAGGAGAACCAAGTTCACCAATGTCTGTAGACAGGCATGGCAGTTTCTGCGTCTCACAAGAATGTTAATACAGAACTGCCTCTGCAGTCATGTAAGTCAGAGGATACTCAATTGCTTAATGACTGTGGGAAAGACTGCTTTGCTTAACTGAGCTAGGAAAAATTCTCATTCTAAAGCTCCTGGTGAATCTGTGCTCACCACTTGTCCCACAGACCTTCCCTGAAATTTGATTCTGCACAAATGCCCTGGTACATCTTCCCTCTGCAGAATGAAGAAGACAGAGAAAGCCCAAGCACTTACTATATATGCTTTCAATGAAAAACACCAACCACTCCTCTCATCTTATGTAAGGCAATTCTACAAGCAAGGAAATGCCTGCAAAAAGCATTTAAAATTTGGACAGTGGAAGACAAACTTAAGCTAACCACTGAGGACTATCAATGTTTTGGATAACAAGACCCTCTTTACCATTTTTCATTTGCATTCCCATTGATTTCAAGGCCATGCCTTCTCAAGTCAACCCATTCAAAAGCTTTCTAAGAGCATTCAGTTGCACTGACACTCCACATAGCTAACTTCTGAAAAATCTGAGCCATTTGTTTCCAACTACATGCTATGCTAAAAAGGAATAATTAAAATTCCATTAGAGAAGGTCAGAAACAGTTTAAAGATTTTTAATAAATGCCTTATGAGCAGGCAGATTTTAAGGGCTTGTATGACAAAAGCTTGAAACCTCAAATTACTTTGCTGCAACCTGAGAGGCATAGCATGCAGCACAAGACCATTGACTTCAATTGGTCCCTTAATAACAACAGTTGAAATAGGCCTTTTGAAAAAATTGTCAGAAAATTTTTGCATACGGCCCCATTCATATGGCTACAGGTGCAAGACAAATTGACCATTATGAGAGACAAATTTTTGCACATGTGAATTTAAAAGCTGCTTCTTCTCTCACCTTGCTTAAATGAAACATATTTATTAACCCTACCTTGACAACACCAGAAATCTCCACTGCTAAAATCTATCCTGATGTCACAGCCTGTCTTTTGAGCACTGCTGGCCTGGAAGCAAGCAAAAGAAGAAGACAGCAGACTATTCTACCTTTCCAGATACTCAATGAAGAGTTGTCCTTATTCGACAGAAAACAGTCCTGGTACTTGTGCCTACTCTCAGCAACACAAGTCAAGGACTTTCTTTTGTGGTTAGTGAGGCTGCAAAATATGTCATCTAAAAGATAACAACTAACAACTAACAAAGGCCAAAACTTCTGGTTTTTATAAATTGTTTTACATGAGCATAAAATCATGCATGCTGAAGCCAGCAGAAACATGGGAGAGGATTCTAGACCCATGTACTAACCAGTTGCTGCTCTACAACTTGGCAAGAGTACTTCATTTTTCCCAAGCAACTGGCATGAGTCTTTAGGCTTGCATTAAGAAACAGTGTTTGGAGTATTATAGTCCAACCATGTCCTGTTGTAATCTTTGCTGCAGCTGCTGTAATCTCTGCTGGGGCTCTTCTCCTTTCTCTGCAGCACAGTCCTTTCTATCTTCTCAGGGGCTCCTCTTGGGCTCTTGACCCACCCCTATTTATCTCAGTTGCCTTCACGAGCTACAGCTGCTGCCCAACTAAGGACCCTGCAGCTGCAGCTCGTTTAGAGTAACTTAGAACCACATAGGTCTTACAATACAACATATATTCAGGCCCCCACAATGTCCTACCATTGTCAGGAAGGCAAAAAACACTCCATGATGCTAACAATGCTGTTTCTTGGCTAGGTGCTGTGGAATAGTGTTTTAGAAGTCTGACATGGCCTACCAAGTGCCAGAAATACCACTGGAAGTGCTGCATCTTTAAGCCCGGCCTCTTCAGAATCAAAAAGTTATTTTACTTTCTTAGATCCAGAAGATACTCTTCTGCTGTAGAAGAAAGATTTCACATCCACAGAGAACCACTCAACTTCAAATTTCTACCAAACTTGTGCTGACTGCATGAATCAGGAAGTGATGAGTTATAAATAAAAATACTCACTATGAGAAATAAAAGTTTGCACTGTTTTTATGAAGTTAAGACTGTTGCCAAGTTATGAATTTCTTTGGGAAAATGAACAGGTGGTTCAGCTTCAGTATGGATCAGCACCTCTGTAGAGTGTTAAAGTGGTGGCTTTGGATACAACTGTCAAAACCACTAGAAGTAGTCTGAGTCAGTGCTGACCTTTTTGTTTATCCTTAGAGAAAGGTAACACCTTGCATCCAGTTAAATCTATCAGAGACATACCAAATCAGTAATCACATTTGTCACATTTTAGTTACATGTCCACCTTAAACCACAATGCTATAAAAGCCTACTGAGTTATGAGCCTGTAGCAGAAAGACTTCTGAGCACTGGGCAAGCAGAGCCCAGCTCCCACATCACTGACAGACTGCAGCTTACTCTCCTTCCCTAGTATCCCATCCAGCTAACAAACACTGCTATCACTGTGCCAGTGTGCCAAGTAGAGGCCCTTAAAAGAGCATACTGAACTAAGTGGCATATCTTCAAGAGTCACTACAATAACCTTCATCTCTGGCATCAGATCTGCGGACAACAAAAAAAAAATTACTGCTCACTTTGGTCAAATACTATAGAAGGGAAGATGATATTAGGTCATTTCCCTCTTCCCCTGCAAATATTGAACCCAAGAAGTAGTCTGACTGATTTATTTGGGGATTTAAGATTACCAGTTGAGAAACCAATTAGACAATTTAAATGCTCTTAAACAAAAACAAACCAGAGCAAAAAAATTCAAGATATACACAGAACATAAAAAGCATAAACATGAGTTGCATGGATACCACAGATACCTGGTGTAAGACCAGCTTTGGCATGACCACACTAGAAGTTTTTAAACCCCTTGCTTAGTTGGGCAGTGAAGTCTCCTGGAGTACCACATGACTTTCATAGTGGTAACCCTGCAGGCATTCAGATGAAGAGGGTATTCGCTGCTCTTCAGAAATGTACAAACTCTAAAAATACTAAAACAGCTCCCTTTTCTGGTCTTCCTTATCTTACTCCTCTGAGTAAACAGAGTATCACGGGCCACTTCAAGAAAAACAAAATTTATCACTGGAAAAACTAAAGAAAAAAGCTTTTTTAAATATTACATTATTGTCTTTTTAAGTAAAAAGAAAAGCTTTCTGCTACCCTTCTCTTACTACAGATCTGAGTTGTTCCTAGTTGGCAGATAACCATTTGTCAGCTAGAGTGGAAACTTTTGTCTAAGCCTTGCAATTTCCTTTGGTTCTTAAAAATTAATACTGCAGTCTCCTCTAACTCCCAAACATGTTGCAAAGTCTGCAGATCTTAGAAGTAAGTGAAATTCACTAAAAGCACAGTTCTTCAGCATGTTAAAGCTTCTTGTACAAAAGTGTGGGAGCCAAGACCACAATATATCAGCAGCAACATCAAAGCAGTACTTAAGCATTCAAAGAATTGAAGGATGTCTTTTGTTTTAACACAGTAAATCATCTTATGTGACAAGCTTTCACTGAAGAAGATGAGCCACCCATTTTGACAGCAGGCCGCACCCACACCTACCAAGTCACATATGCACTCTACTAAGTTGTTTGCTGTATGCATGAATCCAGTTGTATTTACAAGAGCTCTGAAAATAAAATGTTGTCTAAAAACCAGGACAGTAACCCTTGAAAAAGAGGAAGATGAGAAAACAGTATTTAAGTGGCGTATTGAGCAACTCCAGAACAGCTTATTTTCATCCTTAACTAAGGCACAGTAAGGTTAGTCATAATGCACTTCAGCTTGGTAGATGAGCTCGCAAGCTGCAAATCACTTTCTGCAGCTAGAGATCTTATTTTATAGATGTTTAAAAGGGATCTTGTTCAGGGTTTTTTTGCTATAAACTTTACACAGGAAATAATGACATACCAGCAAGTACAAAGAAGTGGTATAAACAAGACCTCTTATAAGGACCCATTACCTTTTAAAGTCTCTCAGGCACTCTTAGTACTCACAGAAAGAATGGGTGCACTTTAGATTCTTACCCGAGAACTGCAATGCATACACAAGTGCAGGATACACATATCAGCAAATGGAAAATAAACTCCTCTGGATGCCTCAACTAGTGCATGGAGACCAAGATCATCAGAAACACCACATGATTGTTAGTTTAGAAGCTGAGAATGGGGAGAGTATGGAACGAAAAACTCACAAAGGCACTTCACCTACCACAGACGACACATAGTTACTTTGCACAAAGATATCCAGAGGAAAACTACTACCAAATGAGACCACACAAGCATGTAAAGTAGAATATACACAGCAAATGTAACTCCTCCTCCTGTGGGCTAGCTCAGAGCTCAGAGATGCCCACAAATCACAACTACATCAACTTTTAATTTAATTCTGTTTCACAACAACACAAGTCAGATCTCAAACTTATTGAATACCAGGAGCTTGTTGTAAGTGAAATCATTATAGCCATGATGTTACAGCAGATGGCTGGAGAGTCCCCCTTCACATGCCAGTTGAGTTACATGTGCCACAAGTTTGAAAGCTAATTGAGATACATCCACAGTCTCCACCCTGTTACCGCCCCACAACTGAATGACTTTCTAACAATTTAGAATGTAAATTACATGAGAAACAACTTAAGCTACACAATTGCCTAAAGCATCAACTGCACTGTCAAATTGCACCCAAGTTATCTGAAGTGATAGATCCTCTAACAACATAGTTTGAATGGCAATTCAATTCAGGCTAAATATTAAGTTGTGCAATTTCTCACACCTCATTGCATAGAAGTATTTGCACCAGGTATTTGTCCTCCTTTTTGGATCAACTGTATGGTTTCCATTTCTGGCAAAGCTTTTCAAAAAAGCAAATGGAATACGCATTCAATGCAATACAAAGTTCATAGAATCCAAATCCTCACCAGCTACTATTAAATAATTCCATCCCAGCAAGGACATTGTTACCTCACTGAGAAGCCTGAGAACTGAACCTTGAGCACTGCTTTATAAGAGAGGTGACACTTGTCAGGCCAAGTTACTAGCAAGACAACTCAAATCAGGAGACAACATTCAAATACCATAAACTAAGAAATAGGTAGGTCTTAAAAGCAAGATTTAGTTACTGAAAAAGACCCACAGTCTGTATGACAATCACGCCTACAAATCCTCAAGTGTTAACAGATGAACATCAAAGCTGGAAACCAACTAAAGGTATAAACAGAAAGGCTAAAAGCCATTCAGAACAAACAGCTTTAAATAAAGAGATCTAGAAGGAACAAATTTAAGACAAATCCCTCAGCTTATTAAAACGACCAGTCACCTCCAGATACCACCAGACAAAGGCAAAATAAAGAAATCAGTCCTTTTAGTGACTGAGTGACAGGAGTGCCACTGGTAGCAAGATGAATGGCATTAATTCTTGAGATAAAAATCTCATTCAAAGATTTTCAGAGTAAGAGCTAACAGGCCAGTACTAGAAGTGCCAAACCTTGCTCATGTATCAAGTTAAGTCCCATAGCAAATAGAAGTTTCATTGCTTCTTGAACAATATCAGCATTCCAAAAGAAATCAGCAGCTTTCTAGAACTAGTATGAGATCAGAGAAAGAAATGAGGTGTGCTTAATCTACCATAATTAGCTTGGGTATCTGCAGGCCTACGCAGACCAGCAAAAGGATGAGTACTGGTACAGAACTGTTAGCTTCTGCCATGCTCAGCAAGATGTACCGGGTCATTGATTTTTCTGGGTCTCACATTTTCATTTTTAAGTTGGATAAATTTTTCATTCCATGGTCTGCTGCATTGACGGAGTATAGACTATTCCCAACTAAATACTCAAAAGTGCTTGCAACACTATTGCCTTGATGCCCCTGTATCCTGGAATTTTCACCTGCTACCAACTAGTTTTGTTCCTTTACAAGTCACCTGCAGTTCTACATCTCTTCAGACACAGAGACACAGCAATAGCTCCCCTAATCATGGCATTAGGTTCTCCTAATGCCAAGTGACATCTCTTTAAGTGCTATATTTTTCTAAGAAATTACCTTCCAGCATTTGCTCTTACCACAAGCCACTGAATGGTAACCCAGAGAACACTTCTTCCTTACATCACTCCCGTACACTGGTCTCTGGGATAACCTTACATATATACTCACGTTTAGTGTACCCAGTACAGCCAAAGAGGCATCCAGTGCTTCTTAACCCCTAGTTTCCAAATAAGAGTACCAACACTTCAAGAGAGCTTCCCCAAGCAACCAAGAATGCATCAAACCACAGTTTCTGCTTGGCACACTTAACTTTTCAGTCACAAATGGAAAGTAATTTGAAGCAAGACCTCCAGAAGAGAGCAAGGGCATCAAGTCTACACTCACAAAAGAAAAATAACTAATCCAAATTTGCCAGAAGTGAGGTCACTTGGACTACTTACTCATACTGCTGCATAGGTTTGCATTAATTCTCATTCTGACTTAGTAGTAAATAAATTCATATTAATATGCACATTTTGGACAGCATGATCTAAATGCACTAAATGAAAAAGTGCAATTTCACAGCAAAGTATAGTATTAAATATCCTCAAAGTAGACAAGGTCCTTTTAAAGTTTTCTTCAATAGAAAGCTTTCTAAACCCTGTTTCCTTTTTGTTCCTTTGAGAAAATGGAGAAGCAATTAGCATTTACAGCTTAGTTCCTGCTTCCAAAATACCCCTTTAACTTTTTTTATTATTTTTATGGTGGATATAAATCGCACCAAATTGTTAAATCACAGCTATTTTCTATGCTACCTATACAAATAGGGCTGATTTCTGGCAAGCCATAAAACAATTATGGCTGAATTCCTGTAGCCCTTTGATATTCCAGCTTGCCTGTAGGGCTTCAAAGCCATCTTAGTGCAGCGCCAAAAATCTAATTTCCAGAAGGCACAGAAGGAAAATAAGGTATATCAATTCCCACATGCTCAAACATGAACACACCAAAACCTTAGCACTGGGATGATTATGTTTGAAAGTGACTTAGAACAAACATAGATAAGATACAGCAACAGTTTAAATCAACACTGCTTCAAAGAAGGCAAAGATACAGACACCTTGAGAAAGAGGGCATAAGGCACACTACACCTGATTCCTCAGCACTTTCCGCAAGTTGGGAAGCACATTTGAGCATTCAGCTCTCACCCCTTCTTGTGTGGAAGCAAAGAAAGGGGTAACAAATAATCATAATGTGAAAAGGAAATGGAGAAACTGCCCAAGTCTGCAGAGGAAGCAAAGGTACTTGACAGTACTGATACTGCCAGTAACAACTTACAAATACCTAGAGATTCAGCAATGACAAGAACTTGAGAATTTATATAGGTGTATTTTACATCTGCACTATTATTATTATATTTAATACGGAAGGGTCTCCCCCTCATTTAAGCTGGGGAAGCTGTTTGTTTCTGTACCAACACAGTTTCCGATAACCAGGAAAAATCTCTGAGAAAGGCAAGGGGGGACAACACTATAATCCTTTCAAATAACTCCAGCAACATTTCTGCCTTTTAGCATGGAATTTCAAAGAGATTCAACTGAACAAACTGAAGACTGATTACTATTTTTCTTTACATGAGAAAAACTTCCATATTGGCCAAGGAAAATACTATTTTAGTAATATAATTCACATTGGCGTAGACACACAAAAAACACAAAACATCTTTAAACTCGCTGTTATTTAAATGTCTGCTGTTTTTCAGTCAAAGGTAAAAAATTTTTGCCAGTAATTCCTACTGTGCACAGGCACACAGTATGAATGCAGATAGAGAGTCAATATTAAATCAGAATTATGGACTCTCTATTCTAAGGTTGTATAAACTAGTACATGCAAAATTTGTAAAAGGCACATGCACCCATATCACACTTTTTCTCTTCACAGAATTAATGCACAGAATTAATGTTTTAGAGGTGCTGCAGAAAATTAGCATCATTCAAAACCACCAAAACACAAAAAAACAACAACAACAACCAAAAAAACCCAAACAAAACAACAAAACAAACAACAGACAAAGACAATTTCATTCTAAATCCATCCTCTTAAGTACCAGGCTGGCAATCTCTAACAAATTGTTTCGTCAATAAAATTAATACCAAAAGAGGGAGAGTAACCTTTAATATTTGGCCTTTCCTGATTGATGCCCACCTCCCATTCTTTTGGGACACTTTTGAAAAAACATGCTTCTCATGATCACTTAGAATTTTCCCTAACTTTAATGAAGTCCAGTCTTCTTAACTTTGGCAACTAAAATGGCAAAAACCTTTTCAATCCCATACCTGGCCACTGCTGGAGGCACCTTGCACATAATGTGTCCCTCATCTGCTGTTAAATCATTGGGCCCCCAGTGGGCCCCCACATTGGTTTAGTGAAAGCGATAACAGAAGTGGGTCAGACACCAGCTATGTAGTATTAATGTACAGTACAACAGGCTGCATAAAAATGAATGAAAGAAAACTCTCTCCAGAGAGCAGGAAGACGAAGCCTTATCTTGCATGCCAGTCTTAATCACCAATATTTTCCTTTGGTGCTTTTCATGCAAAGATACAAATGTCAGTTTTCTTTATTTCAGAATAAAACTGTTCAGTAAAAGGATGTTCCCGAAATTTTATGAGTTTAGATTAAGTGATTGAAGTTTCAAGGCAAGCAAACTGATCTAATCACTAGATTAGGTTCCAAAATCACAAAAAGTCTATAAAATTACAATATGTGCAAACAAATTTACAGATTGTGTGCAAGGTCTATACTTAAAATAATACATACATATCAAATGTTTATGAAACTGATTTTAATAAACAGAGGTTAATATAGATTTTAATCAAGAAAATATTGTTGTCTACATCTAAGGACAGACTACAAAGAGGAACTAAAACCAAAATATAACATTTTTCATTGTCTAGAATACACATATTGACAACTTCCCAGATTTAAACTACTCCTAAATTTAAAAAAAAAACAACAAACAAACAAAAACAAACAAATAAGCCCAAACCACATTTTAAGTACTCCCTATTGAAACACAATAGCTACTTTTGATCGTATGCTTAACATGCCAATCTTCATGTAGTTTATTAGTATTTCAACTAAGGTAAACTTCAGTTCAGGCATTAAGACAAAAACGTAAGGAAATATCCCTGCAGTCCAAGATCAGTAATCTAATACAACTGAACTTTTGTTTCAACACCTGCAAGGTCTGCCGCGATTGTTTGACTTTGTTTCTATTCTATCACAAATTGAAGGAAGTAACCTAATGTAGATCTGCTTCATAGAAACAAATTTGTTTCTATTTAGTTTCCAGGCAATACCCACTAGAAGGGCAGTGCTAGGATGGGACAGCAAAGCCTGCAGAAGCAAAGAAATATTTTACTGATGCTGGCTGATTTATTTGATTTAGGTTCAAGGGCTGGTCTTGGTGTATTTGCACACGACTGCCAAAGGCACTTAAAGAGCTTGGATGGAATTGCTTAACTGTAATTTACACACAAATACCTTACAGTATTTTTAAGTCAGCTGTCATATCTTTCATTTAACAAATTACCTAGGGAAGAACTTATACAGAGAATGATAAAAGCCAATATCCTTACAAGAAAGGATAGAAGGTAATTACAGAGACTGGTTGGAGGGTTATTACTTCCCCCTACGCACACAGAGAGGAGTTTAAGACCACAAGATAGGGAACACATTTATATGGTCTGGCTGCCTTTTTCTTAAGCAGAAGAGTCTTACATTCAGACCCATCCCAAAAAAAAAAAAAGTTACTGCCTCAGAATTCTTCCTGAAATATCTCAACCCTTCAAATAGAAAGGATAATGCAACTTATGGCTATATTGCCATTTCTATTAACCTAACTGTAATGAGTAATGAGTAGACTATAGGTTATGGGTAGAATACTTTTTGCTGAAAAGTCATCACAGCAATATTCTGCAGAAATAGGCTAAAACACAGCACAGTTGGAAGGGGCCAAAAAAACCTCACCAAACTTAAGATGGGACCTTTTGTTTTAGAGTATTTACTAAGTACAAATGGAAACATTTACAATACTCACAGAAGCTACACACTTAAAAACACTTCAGACATATTACTGACAACCATGCAAGGAAATACCTTGAGTGCCAAAAAGATTTAGCCTTAACAGTGCAGGAATTTTATCACAGACAGGAGCAGACCTTTGCAGCTCTACGAGACAGCACCTTAATAGTAGCAAGAAAATAGATTAGGAACCTTCAATATACAGAGAAATTTACAAAAAACTATCTTCTGATTTCTGTACAGCAAACAAAGATTACTTTGGCAACCTCTAAAGGAAAGACTAAACAAAGCAATACATTAACGAAACACACCTTCTGGGGATTTTGTAACTCTCAAAAATATATATCTACTTTTTAAGTATGTTTCTTATCATTATCTCTTTATTCCTTGCTATTCCTCATGCCAATGCCCAGTCCATTTTTTTTTAGATATCTGAAATTTACCTGTTGAGAACTTCTTTGAATAGTTAACTGACCTAGTCCAAAACTAGTTCAACTGCACTTCCATCCTCTTATCAACTACTAAATTTGGGGAACAATCTACATAAATACTTTCCACATTCAGTCTTCAAACACAACAAAACCAGTCCACAGCCTTCCTCCCCATGTCTTAAAAACTCCAGTGTGGATCCTCTGTGAAGTTATCGACTGGCAGCAGACATCCACCTCCGTCTGCTCGTTGGCCTGTCCACTGGGTCACTGCCGTGCGTGCTGCCTGTGCTGCACAGGAGCCAGGCCCTGGAATGCAGTGCCTGCTGCGCCAGTGCTCAGCAAAACAAAACCCCCGAGCCCTGCAAGACACAGATGGAGCAAGCCAGCACACACTACGCACAGGACACAGACTCTCTGCAGCACCTCCACTTACTAAGCACTCCTCCAGTGAAAGGCAGAAACTGGAAATTGGGTGCAAAGGGCTAGGCATTGGATCTGGCTAAAAAGAACTAATCTTCTGCTTATTGGTGTCCATTTTTTTTTCCCCAGCAAAAGCTTATGCCGCAGAGAAAAAACACAACACCACCTAAAAAATACTTCAAGGGTGGACAACTCTTTTAAATGTGAAAACTTTTCTGCTTTTTAGTGATATTTAAAGAAACACTTAGAGCTGTTTCAAAGCAATACTTATTAAGACCTTTCCACAGAAACAAGTCAAAGACTGTACAATTTCAATATACTTTACTCTTTCACATAGTTTTGCTTTTCCTTGTAGCCAATGTACTAAGTCAATTTAAGACACCAAAAGTATCCAGAATTATATTACGCTGTAAGAAGGCTGGGCAAGGAGAAAACTAACAAAACAAAAAATACCGAACTAGTAAAAAAAAAAAAAAATCATCTGGCATCATCCTAACTACAAATACCTGCCCTACAAATACCTACCCACCTACCTGGAATATTACACCAGATCTGTGCATCTCCACATCCGGAGAGCACACAAGATTTCAGGTTTAATCCACCCTCTCCTTTTCAGTAGAAGATGGTGCCAGTGCTGTGATGACACAAACCCCCACTGTGTAAATTATTTTTACCAAGTTCTTCAATAAAATACTCACTTAGAAGTTACATTATGCAAAATTAAATGTGCATATTTTTTGTTACTGTAGAGCCTGGTACATGATAACAAGAGGCATTAAACCCTCAGTTACCCATTTAATACCAATCAGTCAAAATTTATTTTGGGCTGCTTCAAGAAACAGCAAACATTATTGGACCTGCCATTTTTCCACACAGATGATGGAAAACAATGTGATTGCTAGTTTCTAGCCCACAACATCTAGTAGTTCTGTTTAACACTGAATCTCCACATTTTTCCTTCTTGGATAACTTGCCCTTTAAAGTTTGCACACAAAATGTAAAATATTGTCTTCCACTAAGTATACAAGGAAGTATACTAAGTATACAGAATCCTCAATTTCCCCTATAAGCCTACACCTTGTCTGTTAACCCCTATTTCAAGATATATGTTATGTTCACATTACTTCTATCTAGAAAGGGCAGAACAATTAGTGTCCCACTGAATTGGGTGGAATTCTTCTGTACAAGCTTTAGAAAAGCAGTTGCAAACAGTAAATTTAGATTTGCTGCAAACTACAATATATCCTAGGAATCACCAGCAAAATCAATCCACCTCACACTGCTCATTCAGTTCTACTCTTGTATTACTTTGTTATGTGTAATAATTCACTTTGTTATCATAAATAAACATTTGAAAATAGAAACACCTATGCCAGTATTTACCTTTATCACCAAATGTCCTATGAAAAAATACATACATCCTACCCTGTATGGTCATGTGGGTTTTCACACAGAATTACAGACAAGTAACTGCAGTCACTCAATTGCAATTTGTAAGCATCAGCTGCTCAGAATGTGTCTGAATTGCATTCAAAAGAAATTACATTTGATCTATCTGTTTGATAATGTAATAGCTGTCAAGACCTCTGTTACTACAGTGTGCACAAAGTTTAAAATCAAACTCATACAGACCCACTAGGCTTATCCAGGGAGCTCAAAGAAACAAACCTGTACTCTTCTAGAAAGCCAGAGTCAGTGCAGGAGTTTGGCACAGTATTAACAGTGTTATACAGCCCATACCTGACATACAAGGAAGAGAATTAAGCCAACGATACTGATAAGAGCTCTGATGAGCTCTTATATAAATAGATTTAATTTTAAAATCAATTCCCACACAGATATTTAAGTAAGTATACAAATATTTTATACAGCTGTCTGTTCTTCCAGCCCTTTACATATAATAAAAGGCACATCAAAAAGGCAAAAATCATACAAAAAGTAAACAACATCTTGAATTACAAGCTAAGTGTTTTACAACTAGATGAGAAATCATAATTTTCATGCAAACATATACAACTGTTAGAATTTGACTGTTCCTTTGTCTTCATATATGTCTATCAATCACTGCCAGGAAGGAAAGAAAGAAGATGGTTGCCTATGAACCAAAGGCTGTTGGTTTAAAATTGCAGGTGTTCGTCACAAGAATCTCACAAAAATTCACGTAGTCAAGCTTCAGCAGCCTATAGATTTAACTCAGGATTAAGCACGTATAAACTGTGTTTTCCCACTATTGCAAGAATCATCAATGAGCTTTACATTCATGTTGCTGCCCAAATGTATCAAGTTGCCTTATTTACAGATTCTACCAGAACAAAGGACAGATTAATCCTCTTCAACATTTATCTCCAAAACCTAAATTAAAAACTGTAAAAAGCCCCAAAAATCAAACCAAACACACAAAACCTGAATCCTAACCACACTGCACAACATTGTTACAAGAACAGCCTTCATATTTAAACAGTACCACAAAAAAAAGGTAACAAATCTATGCCCAACATTTTACAATTTACTAAATCTTAACAATCATGCCTGCAGTTCATGTTGACTAACCTGTAACTGTAAATAATACATGGCTTAAACATTTCTGACACATTTATTTTTCTAAGGATAAAAACTGTACAAATGTAAATAGAGTCATAACAATAATTATTGAACAACACACTTGCTTTCATTTTCTTAAAAAATTTAACTTCAGTTTTAATACTGAGGTATCTTCTCCCTTGTCTTACTAAAAAAAAAGTGATAGATTTGATCTTACACAGAATAATCTGTTTTTCTCTACTTCAAGCAAGTAGTATTCTACACATATCCAAAAATCTTTTGCACAACAGTCCTGAAACAACACTTCCTGCCATCTAAAATCTAGAAGAGCTACCATCAATGAATATTAATATTGTAGCTTTAGTAAGAAGTAACTAGAGTTTCTTAAAAACTAAAAAATCTTTTTCAACAATTAAACACTATACAAATTTAACCTAATGTGAAATAGTGAAGGATCATATTTCATGACTTAAGAGAGTCAGAACTGATTGGCAGTTTCTGACAGAAATCAGCATTTGCCCTTGCAGAAACATGCCTACAGGGAGAAGAAATGTAGGTAGGAGTAGCAACCCTTCCATTAAAAAATTAAAATAAGCACCAACTGAACACATAGTTCACACAACCCAACCACCTAAAAAACTGAGCAAATAGATTAGAAAAGTTTTTGACACTGGAGTATGCAGCAGCCCTATTATTTCCCAGTTTTTTCCACACTGTTTACATCTAAATAGGACCTAAATATTGGCTTTGAACATGATTATTTTGAGTCACACCAATGAGGTGAAATTATTTATTAGAAAATGGGTTTTCTGTACACATAGTATCTTAAAATCAAAACCACCAACTATTTACTGATGTCACTCATGTAAATATAAAACGTGATAGCTTCCCTATACTGAAACTCTTTACACTTTAAGTTTGCGAAATGCCCTTTTGAGTTGCTACTGGCTGAATTACAAAGTGCATCTAAAACCACTCGTGCATTCTCAAAGCCATTCAGCTTCATACTCAGTAGCAGCAAAATTAAGTCTCAAGAGTTTCCTGTTAAACAAATGAAGCTCTTCACTAGATATCAGTCATTTCATGTGACCATTCTGCAGCTAAGAGCCACAACTGACCTAAAAGATGCAGTATGAAACCTGTATCTGTTAGATTGATGAAAAAGAAATTCCTGTGTGCCTATCATACTTAGATGGTTAGGCTCAGGCAAATTTAAGAGGGGAAAAAAAGCAAAGAAAACAGACCTAAAACTGATCTAAGTTCTTACAAGTGTAGTTAAATATCCTAAATATTTAATACACATATATATACACCCACATATATATATACACATCCTAAATATTAAATACTCACCATAAAACTGATTGCCCGTTTAGTAATCTTGATGATCTGCCTGCACTAGCTTGTCTGAAAGGAAAACTTCAATCATCTGAGAAGAATCTGCTTATGGGTCCCTATCCTCACACCACTCAGTTCACTGAAATTAATAGAGTTAAGACTCTCATTGACTTTAAATGGAGCACAAAAAGGGGTTTTTTTCAGCTAAAAATCATGCAAAGAAAAAATAATTTAACAAGAATAGCAAAAGACATCTTTTACGGTAAGTAAATATATTTTAAACTGTTATGATTCACTGAAGTCTCATTCTGCATCAACAGACTACCTTAATGAAAACAATCAATGCTGGAAATGTGAACTTTCCAGAGGACAGCTGCAGCTGGTCCTTCCTGCACTAGAACACCAAGCGGCTTTACACTTCCACCATTTTGTCCTATAGTGGTAAAACATATTGAGCCAAGAGATGCACTAAGCAGAGCTGCTCTCGCTCCACAGAGAAAAGCAACATCTCCTACTTCTAAAGTTACAACATTCCAGTGACCAAACCAAAATTTTCACATTGATTAAGCTATTGGAACAGAAATACTGCCTACCATTTTTTTAATAGGAAAAATATAGTTCATCAAAAAGTACCACAGAGTAACAGAAATTTAACCACTCGGAGCAACTAGTTCCAATGCCATATTTGAGATGTCATTGGCGAGTCATCAAAACACAAGAGATATGTTTCCTTATCCAACTGAAATACTGTGAGAGTATGCCTCTTTTGAAGAGCATCAGCATTTATAGGGCAAGAAAAAGAAAATATTTCTACATTGCCTAGCATGCATGTAATTAATGAGACATATTACAATGCAAGAACAACAGCTCCACTCTCAGAGGCAGTATAGCAGTGGGTCAAAACTAACCACAATCTGGTGACACACCTTGTTTCACAGACGTCCTTTAAAATACTTCACTTCTACACACAGGCTGATTTTCTTCACATGAATGATGAAAGATAAGCAGCACATGCTTTGAAATACATGTAGAATCTTAAAAATTCTCCATATCTTCTCTCAACCAATTTACATCAGCCGACAAGATTTGCAAACAGCAGCATTTGTGATTGCATGACGATCCTAAGAGAGCTTTTGTCTTGCAAATACCACCTGAAATTGAGTCTGGGCATGACTCTACTCTCTATAATGTGCCTAGCAGCCCTGGTGCCATCTCCCCCCCATCCATGAAACTATTTATGGAAATCAGACAGCAGAGCAGGCCATTGAACAGGATGAAGTAAAAAGCACAAATCACTGCACACTCCTGTATGCTCCACCATGCAAGGATAAACTTAGGCACTCAGTCATCATGAGGCAAACAGTAAGCAATAAAACCACCATCTCAAGCTCAGGATTTTAAGGTGAGACAGACTGAAAGATGAAGAATACTAATTTATTAGGTCACTCAAGCTTATCTACACTTTGTCCACTGTTGGTCACCACCACCCCTCCACCCTGCCAACACACACAAACCAACCTGCTCTGCACGCCAGTGACTGAACACCACACCGGTAATGCTGCCACCTTAAAACTAAAGCAACTTTGGGATACAGGACCCTGCTTGCTCTGCAGCAACTATGAGCAGAACAAACACTTGGACACACCTTTGCAAACTCACTGCCAACATCCACTATTTCCAAAATTTCTAGCATAAACAGATAAGCAAAGCCATAGTTGTAGCTGGCAAACTGACAGTTTATCCAGCTATTCTCATAAATTTGCAAAGCAAATGACCTGGCAATAATTTATCTCCCTTGTCTCCCCTCGTAGCCGGAATTACTGTGTCTCTTATCAAAAGTGATCTAGTAACAGAAATACTTCATGAGTTAATAACACCTATCTTAGCTTGTTGATTTATTATTTTCAAATTGATCCATGAGCTCTACAGATAGACCTAATGAACTAAAATTTTTCCTAATATGCAAAAAGCTCAGAGCAGCCACTCTTATCATGAGACAAAAAACACTTATCAGATAACTAGATGTTATTATGGCTTACCAGTACACTAGTACTTGCTTTTGATTAATCATACACCTAAATTCAGCACGCTAAACCCATGGCTCAGGAAAAGTATGTGAAATTACCAGGTGTCTCAAAGCAGTAAGTTATCCCATGCTAAAATAATGAAGTATATAACTGCAGACAAAGTGAAAATAGGTAGTTTGACTAACACTTCAAACATGCATATCATTCCTATTAAATATGCAACACTTGAGCTATCAAACGAAACTAGTAGCACTGATTTACAGAGACCAAAAAAAACACCTTAGAATACTTTTGTCAAAAATTTTAACAACACTTCTAAATTAGAAGGACAAACTGCTACCACTTTCAAGGCACACATTCCCACCACCCTTTTAAACACCTTACAATAGCAGAAAACATTCTAAGTAATTCACACATGGATCATTCCCCCAATGTGATTTCAAGGACCTGAAATTCCTTCAGCATCAACAGTTTCAGGAGGCTAAGCAAAGCCCATAAGTGAATGGAATGCCTGTCATCCAGGTTATAATCTGCTGAATGAGAGTGGCTGCAGAGTTCTCCAACAATCCAAGGCAGGTACAAGCACTGTACAAGAAGTCCCCTCGCAGGCTAAACAAGAGGGCAGCAGCTGCCACATCATGAAAACTATGCTTACAAACAAAACCCCAAAATAAACACCCTAAAACAATTACATAAATGACTGTGTAACTGAACCCAGCAGCTGGAGACAGAAAGCAAGTAGCAAACAATATATCCCTCGCTTACAAAAGTCCTGAACTATATTCTTATTAGCAAGCTCCACATCACACCTAGCAACCAAATTTGAGAACAGATCATGTTTCAGCAAGTAAATAAATATAGCAGAGATAACAAAAGCAGAGAGGACCACCAACAACCCCTATGCAGACTGGGCTTCAAGTATTAAGCACACTTCCTACCTCTGACTGAATGACCCATCATCTAATTCATTGAATATGAATAATACTATCTCAGCTATTCAGGTTTCTTAGATCTGTTCTCAAGAGTTTTTCTGCCAAACTATCTAGACAGACCTAAAGTCGTGCCTTTTGCACAAGAAATAGAAGAAAGCAAGAGGAAGACTCACCAGGACAAGCTAGGCAATTTATTTCAACAATAAGACTGCAGTACGTCATACAATTCACTGAAAATCGTTTGTGTAGTACTGCACAGATTTAAATAGATCCAAAAAATACACTGACAGTATGAAAATAAAAGACAGTTAACAGCCTGTACTTCAGAGGATAAACTCTGCAGCTGAAATAAAGTAATTCTTACACTCTGATGCTTAAGAGATAGAAAGTATTCTAGAGAAAACCCAGTCACCGATATAAAAAAGTCACAGCTTGGTATTTTCCAACTGAGACACATTAAATAAAACTGTATGTTTTTATCCTACCACAAAGCAAAGCTTTTTTTATCTCAAGACTCAAAATTTTCCTGTCTTTTGCTCCATGAACATTCAATTTATCCCTTCCCAAGCTCCAATTTATGACAATGTTGTTCTAAGGAACTGGAGAAATACTAGATGCCAAAAAAGATAACAGATCAAATGAAAGATAACGCCTAAGTATTGTGTCTGTATAGATAAATAAACCTGCTCACTTCTTTTATTTGTACTGTTACCTCAACCAATCCCACTACAATAATCAAGACAAGCAAAAGCTCAGGAAACAAATCTGAAAAGAAAAGGCTTCTTACATGTCTCCCAGCCAAACTTGTATGGGTACAAATGCACTACTAATGCACCTTTTGAGACTTTTTTATGTACTCACAAAAAGATGAAACCCAGGAGATGAACACGCAGGGTGTTGAAGGAATCCAAACACAAGTACCAAAATCGGAACAGCAACACCTGTACAGACATCCTTATTTCCAGTCATACAGGACATCGGGAGGAAACAACACCAGCCAGAAGGAAGTAACACGTGGGCAAAAATCGCCAGTGAGCACCTACGCTGGGGCAGAAGCTAACTCCGCGCCACCCACCACCGCGAGACCAGAAGGAGTCGGGACCCAGGCCCACGGCCGGAGCACGCTCTGCGACCACAGGCAGCCGGGAGCGGACATGCCGCGGCAGCAAGTGCGTGAGGGGCAGAGAGGAGCCCCTCCCGCCCCCGGACAGCCCCAAAGCGGCGGGAGAGAGCCCCGGCAGCCCACCACCGCACTGGCGACCGCTTTTGTTCTCCACCGAGACCGGCACAGACCCACCGCCTGCGCCCGCTCCGGGCCGCCTCCAAGCGCTCATCCCAGGGCAGACCCCACTACCTCTTTTCGGCCTGGGGAAGCTCTCGTGCAGGTGAAAGATGACTTTTTCCACAAAGTGCTGAATGTTGCTGTGCTCAGGCCCTCTGACAAACACCATCCAGTCGTGGGTGAAGCCTTCCACGGTGGGTTTCTTCCTGACCTGGGCTCGGTGCCCCAGCTCCAGCTTCACCTGGACGGCACACTGCGGGGGAAGAGGCAGGGAGCGGCCGGTGAGCGCCCCAACGAGCGGAGATGGGGCTGGCGGCCGGGGGAAACCGGACCCATCACGGGCAGTACGCGGACACACGGACACAACCGTACCACAAACACGGCAGAAAGGATTTGGTGGGGGGAGAGTTGGCAAAACCAGCAATGCACCGCTGAAACAACAATAAAACGGCCCCGCAGGCGAGGGCATAGGACAGCCCTCGGTGTCACCGGGAGAGCGCGGGGAGGCGAGCCGGGCCCGCTGTCAGGGACGCCTCGGAGCCTCCGCGCTCGCTGCCCGCGCTGCGGCGGCAGGACCACGGCTCCCTCCAAGTGCGTGCGCGCGCCGCGCCGCCACCGGGAGCAGCGGGAGGCAGGGAAAGCCGCATGCGAAGAGAAATTCCCGGGCACGCCAGCCCCTTCCCGGCGGCGCCGTGCAGCGCGGGGCGGAGGGCTGGAGAAGACGCGCGCTACTCACTCACCGAGCCGGCCATGCCTGGGGCGCCGGTTTCGTCGGGGCGCTCGCTGCCGTCCCCCACCCCCACCGCGCAGCCCTAATTCATGAGGACGTGGAGGAGATGGCGGGCGCGCAGAGAAGTGGCGAGCGGGAGGCAGGCATCCTCTGTTGTGCTGCTCCGGCCGGCGGCGGCGGCGGCTGCCGGCTCTGGCTCGCGGCTCCGGCTCCCCGCGCTCCCGCGCCCGCTCCCCGCGCTCCCGCTCCCCGCCCGCAGCAGCCCCGGCGCTCGCCCCAACCCCGCCGGCCAGCGCAGCACACGCCGCGCATGCGCACCGCGCTCCTGCCTGACACAGTGTGAGGGACACAGTAGTAAGCGCCGGGGGCGGCACCGGCCCCGCGAGACAGCCAATGGTGCGCAAACTCCTCGGCGCGGCCCCGCCCCGGCCCGCCCGCCCTTAAAGGAACAGGTTGCGGCCCGGCCAGCACCCGCGGCACCGGGCCTGGCGGCAGCTCTGCCACAGGCGCTGCCCGCGCTAGCAAGCCCCTCCGAAAAGCCCCCGATGAACTCTCTTGCAAAAACAAAGAGAGGAGGACAGTAAGGGAATGTCTGACTTGCAAAGGGACGGCAGGTGATGATGGGCACGCAGCAGGCAGGAAATAACAAATGCGATTCTTCAACACGTTTGTAGCGCCAGCCGCTATTTCTACCTGTAACGGGCTGAGAGTCTCCTAAAAGACGTCTACTGCCTCATTTCCGTATCTCGTCCGTGTATGGCAGATAACGTGGGGTTTCCTGCCAGGGGAAAATACCACTGTGGAGATGAAGTGATTGACTGTGAATGTCTAAATCACCTGCTGACGTTCGTGAGATGACTGTTTTTCAACAGCCATAAAATTGTCCAAAAATTGCCCGCATTAACTTTTGGCACATGGAAAACTGATTTAGTCCTTTCGGTGGCTGTATTTTTGACAATCACCATGGCAGCGCTGGCCCGGTGACTGGACACAGGACATGCTTCCTGGGCCTTGCAGGTGCCACCGAGAGATGGCGCGCCGAGCCCTCGAGCTAATATCCTCATTTGACCTCTCCGGAGCACCACGACTTCTCTTTTCATTTCGGAAATGAGCGCACATTGCACAAAGTTTAGCATGATTTAATAATTCCTTCGAAACTACGGAGCTGCATTTCCTTTCTTAAAGATGTCGCAAGCCCTAATTAATAAAATCAGTACTAAGTATTGAAAAGGATTAATACAGTTTGTAAAAATTCCACAAGTTACAACGTGACTTGAAATGTATATGAATATCCGTGTATATGAATATCCATGTTTTAAAATACTGATGTGTATATCTGAAACTTCACATATCTTCTAATAACCTTGAATTAGGCGAGCCAGCAAAAATAAGAACTCCTGCTGAGTCCATAAACATACTAAAGCTGATTCTGGCAAGTTTAGAACTTTGTTCTTGAGTAAGGACTGTGGATGCAAGGGCAGAGAGGCTGGACCACCATCGAGCTTAATGCAGAGTGCTGCCAGCTGTCAAGAGCCATCTGAACAGAGCATCATCTTCCTAGATTGGGATGCTACTGGAAGGAATGGAGCTTGATTGTTCTCTGGAGTCCTTCAACACTGACTTATTTCTTATGTATTTCAACAAAATTGTTTGTCCTCTTGACTTGAAATGGGACTGAATCACTGCAAGCTGTTTTCCTATGACACATACCAAGTGTCACAGTAGAAATGCTTCTATTACCTAACTTCATTCATTCTACGTGTCTTTTTCGCTAATTTAACTGAGACCACTCGGTTGAGTAATCATTACTCAGAAACATCTGCTGATTCATGCTCAAATTTGGAAAAGAAAAGGAAGTTGTTTACTGTTTGTCAGTTGTGAAGCAATGTTGATTTTTAAACAAAAAAAAACCCAAATGCAGCATTTGTATTCAAGCTGAAGGGGTTGAGACACAATTGCAGCTATTATTTTAAAATATAAAAATTTCATTAATTCCAAATATAATCTTTGACTGACAGGAGCAAAATCAAAGAACAATCTCGAGCTGTTAAGTGACAAATGGTGCAACTATTGACTTAATTTTGGATTAACAGTTTAAATAAATATTCTTTGATCTCATTACAGCAGATGGATGTAATTGTCTGCATATGAATGTGCAAAGACACTGGTCTAAAGAACTACAGAGTTATAAAGGTGAAGGCAATTTTCTACAAGTGCTATACAGTACTGCTTAAACAAGGTTTACCAGGGAATAGTTACTCAGCTGCTGGAAAATAGGAGACATTTAAGTTACGTTCTTAGAGGTGTTTAACAACCCGAATGTTTATGTAATCAACTCCTGCAATGCTAAAAATGCTTGCACTTTTTATGTGTGCTGAAATGACTGATACAATAGTATGCTTCCTGAAAGGCTGCAGTTCCTGTGTTCAGAAGTCTTCAGTCACACCTGCATCAAGCTGGACACATGATGCATAGATCCCAGATCCCTGATTTACATGGAACACAAGTCAACATTTCTGCTCCGTATACAGCTGTGTATAGAGTGTAGAAGTGTTTGTGCAGCATTACATCTGACCTAAGAGGAGCTGTATTTCATAGCTGTACTATTTCAGTTGTGCGGTGATTCCACACATGACTGAAAGGAATTGCTGCCTTTCTGTATTGTTTTCTTACACAAAGCAGATATGTCTTATGCCACAAAAAAAGAAGACTGTTTCCCAGCTCATTTGGATACATTTAATTGGCTTCAATATTTTAAACACAGCTGGTTTAAATTTCTATTTGAAGTTTAAAATTTGTGACCCAAGTCTGACTGACTCTTAAATAGGCCTTGTTTTCAAATATTTCAAAATACACTATGAACTAAAAAAGCTGATATTACTGGCTATAAATGAAACCATTGTGCCTTTTCAATGTATCATCAGTATGAATTTCTCTATATTTGAGTTCTTTTCTTATGCAGACAATATAAAAAAATCATAGTCAATCTTGATCCAAGCCAGATATTGATTACAATGGCCTGAATCAGAGCCAAAAAGTGAAAATAAGCCTACAGCTGATCTTACACATGCAACAAGGAATATGACTTAAAAAGTTTCTTTGTAATGCCACTCTGACTGCCAGGATCTAGTGGCAGAATACTATGTCTGTATTGGCTTTCTTTGGTTAGCTACAAATGATGAACAAATGCCAAGCAGCCTGAGCCAAATGTGTGCCTGTTTTGAGGTTTTATCGGCTTGTTAATTTCTAACCACAAATCAAATGGAAAATAAGCACTTCGGATAGAAACATATAAACTCCCTTACCAATAGGAAGTATCTGGAAGACCAAGGGCTGCGTGATTTAGAAAACAATATAAAACCATTTATAATTCACCACTGGTCACCTCAGAGGAACATAGTAATAACAACAGAAGATAAATGCAAAAAGGGTCCTTGGCTATGCACAATATTACAGTATAAAAGGTTGCTTGTTTGGTTTTTTTTGTGGTCTCTAGGGACACATAAGGAAATTCATCAAAAGTGGAAAAGTCTTCTTGAAAGACCTACAAGGAAGTGTTTAGGGGTTTATTTCCTCACAATGGTGGTGTCCCTAGAGGAAATGCTCCTATTAGTCAGAGAAATAAAGTCAAATGCTCTACTCTGATTACAGCTGTGTAATGACTAAGTTCAGAGAACTTGTTTTGGATTTCTCCAGCCATAGCCAGGACAGTCTGATCATATGTGCAAGGGAGCTATTAGGGAGTAACTTCAATGAAATCAGTGTTCTCAATTTCTGGCCTGACAGGAAATCACTCCATTAGCCATCAGTCAAATATAAAGCAATTATGTGACCATCTTCACTCTGCATCAGGTTCTTGTGGTGGCAGCAACCTCAATTTGAATCCAAGTTATGGCACCAAAAACACTGTCATGGATTGACCCTGTCTGTATGCCAGGCACTCACCAATGTCTCTCTCACATTCTCCTCTGCAGCTGGACAGGGGAGAGAAAATACAATGAAGGGTTCATAGGCTGAGATAGAGATAGAGATAGAGATAGAGATAGAGATAGAGATAGAGATAGAGATAGAGGGAGACTACTCATGAAATATTGTCATGAAGGAAACAGGCTTAAATTAGAGATACTAACTAAATTTATTACTAACAAAATCAATAATGAGAAGTAAAGTAAGACCTTAAAACACCTTATTCCCACTTCTCCCTCTTTGCCAGCTCTACTTCCTTCCCCCCAGCAGCGCATGGAGACAGGGCATGGGGTTATGGTCAGTTCATCACATGTTGTTTCTCCCACTGCTCAGGAAGGGGACTCCTTCCCCTGCTCCAGTGGGGGTGTCTCATGGGAGACAGTTCTCCATGAACTTCTCCAATGTGAGTCCATCCCATGGGTAAGCCCTCCACAAACTGCTGCAATGTGGTCACTCTTCTACAAGGTGCGGTCCTTCAAGAATAGGCTGCTCCAGCCGGGGTCCCCCATGGATCACAATTCCTCCCAGGAAATCTCTGGTGTGGGCTCCTCTCTCCCCAGGTCCCTGCCAGGAGCCAGCTCCAGCACGGGCCTCCCCCGGGTCCCAGCCTCCTCTCAGGCACCCCCTGCTCAGCTGTGGGTCTCCTCCATGGGCTTTAGGTAGATCTCTGCATCCCTGTGATCCTCCATGGGCTGCAGCTGCTTCAGCATGGTCTGCACCACGGGCTGCAGGGGAATCTCAGCTCCAGTCCCTCCTTCTGCACTGACCTTGTGTTTGCAGAGCTGTTCCTCTTCTCTGGCTGCAGTTATATCTGCACAACACTTCTATTTTCCTTCTTAAATCTGTTATCACAGAGATGTTGCCACCATTTCTGGCCCAATCTTGGCCAGTGGCACGTCCATCGTGGAGCTGGTTGACTTTGGCTCTGCCAAACATGGAGGAAGCTTCCAGGAGCTTTCAATTTCCATCTTTCAATGCTCTGCTGCCTCACCCATTCTCCATTATTTGTTCCTCAGACAGCATATTTAAACTGACCAAAACTATACATTTTATCCACTTCAGACTGCAAATCATACAAATATGTGTGTGTGTGTGGAAAATAAATATTACATATATATATATATATATATATATATATATATATATATATATATACATGTAGAGCAAGAGCAATAGTTTCCCATGACATCATTCATCAATGTTCTGCCCTTGCATCCCCACCTCAAGGAAATCCTTGAGAGACTAGGGTAAAAAGGTGCAATGATTCTTATGAAAATGTATGCCAGGAGTCTTGCAATCTTTCAGGGGAATTCTAGGAAGAGATACAGTCTCCAGTCAGGCTCATTGTCTCCAGGCTAAACAACCCCAGCTCCCTCAAGTGCTACTTGTATATTTTGTCCTCCAGACCCTCCAAAAGCTTTGCTCTCCTTCTCTGGATATATGCTTGGGCAAAATGCCTGTTCTGTAGTGAAGGAGGGGCCCAAAACTGAACACAGGATTCAAGGTGCAGCCTCACCAGTAAGGGGATGATCACTTCCTTGGTCTTGCTAAAGTCACATCATGACTTGCAAACACACACTGAGTAAATCAAAACAAATTAATAGTCTTGTTAATCTCAGTGACAACAATTAGAATACTCATGTGTTTTAGGGACTCTGAGCAGTCTTCTTGTAGTTTAGTGACATTAGCTAATGCTCATTTAAAGAAAAAAAGTGGAGGCATAAAACAATTTAAATCACATCCTTAACTTCATTATTTAGGTTTTGCTGTGCTGCATCATGTAAATGAAAGTAGAATGCAGTTTGTTATTTTGCAGTCTAGAGAGGTTCAGCTTCCATTACTGGTCCTTGGCTGTTCACAGTGTATCTCATTCATTGTTGCGCATGAGAGTATGAAGATGAACTACCTAAAAAGTTACATCTGGATTGTGCAAAGGAACAACAACAGTCACATCTCCCTGCAGTTTCCTTGAAGTGTTCATCACCTGCTCATACTAGTGATGTTTGGCCCCACTGTACGTTTTCAAAGTTATATTATCCAGCACTAGAAGTGACATCATGGGCACATAGTGGCAATAAGGTTTGAGTTGTGTACTGTTTCAAAAGTATTTCCGCCTTGTGTGGGACATAAATTTGTTACAGTGTATTCCACAACAAGAGGGTGACTTCTTTCTAATATTGTAACTGTTGTTGCCACTGATTTAATAAAATCAGATCTAGTTGTACAGAGTAGTATGAAACCAGTCTCTGGTGAGGTCCTAATTTCAGTGTTATCACCCCATTAGCTATTCACTTTCATTCATGAACAAATATATTAAAGGGCTTTGTAGGATCCATGAGCCTCAGAGTGAGATCTGATGCCAAAAATTCTTCTATCTCTTTAAAACTCTCTGCCACTCGATACAATCCATGGGACACTGAAATAGTCCAAAAGCGCAATTATCTTTGTCAGAAGTATGCCTCAAACTTTGTATATTACCCTTCAGTAAAGCAAGTGCTGTACAGACAGTCAAAAAATGCCATGGGCCTTGCTTGCACTAACACTAACACAGGAGAGACTTTTTATCTAACAATTCCTACAGGATAAAATTCAGCATGGCATTTCAAGCCTAATCTTGTGAGTTGCAGAGTTCTCCCTGGCAAGAGCTAAGCAATTTTCACTCTTACTCATCTCAATAGCCCATGAGGATACAAATCAGGGACAAATCAGTTTTTCTCAGTTCTGCCCTCACACTGGATTTGCATCGAAGTCCACGGAAGCTCTGCATGGGTGGAGTGATGGCCCTTCATAGCTGACTAGTGTTTGGAGCAAAACCAGCTGTGTTGAAAGTTGAGTGCATTTTAGATGAGTCTTCTTAGTTATAATGGCTAAAGACTTAGCTGACTAGGCAGGTCCATTTGCTAAAACCGTATTTCATTATCAGGCTAAAGAGATTTAAAATAAATATATTTCAATAGTGGTAGGCTTTGCTGCTATTGATTTCTGCAATATATTCTTAACTGGAACTTTTATT
This sequence comes from Zonotrichia albicollis, assembly GCF_047830755.1. Taxonomy (NCBI): domain Eukaryota; kingdom Metazoa; phylum Chordata; class Aves; order Passeriformes; family Passerellidae; genus Zonotrichia; species Zonotrichia albicollis. Next base: position 52,179,602 of record NC_133860.1, read on the forward strand.
TCTCTGCTTCATGAATAAAGCCAGAATTGCTTTCTGGTTTGGATAAAATTCCATGTAAGAAATGAGATATGCAGATTAGGCCATTATCAGTGCTATTACTGCATGATTTTCATTTGCATAGTAACCTTCAGTGGGAGACCTTACAGCACACTACAAATGCTGCCAAGAGAACCTTCTGGCATTTCTTGGAGAGCATTACCATGCAATACCCCTCATAAGATTAGATTGTCCCATAATAAAACAACTTAGAATATCCTAGAAAACATGTAACTGGAGACAAGGACTCCTGCCTAGTGTTTTTCCTGGAAGAAAATTCACAAGCCAGAGAACAGGGCACTTTTCACAGATTTGCTGACCCTTTTAAGGACGCTTGTCACACAAACTGGAGGGTGGTAGTCCTATTTGGTAGCCCAATACAAGCTAGCCGAATTCTATTTTTATTAGTTTTTATATAACAGATAGACCATATTAAGACTTGCAGAAATCATGTTGGAGACACCACCCAAAGGTGTCAAATTTCTTTCAAAAGGGAAAACTGGTTTCAAAAATTTTCTAGGGAAAACATTTTTCTGCATGATCTGCAGCAGATATGAACTGCTCTGAATCAAACCCAGTTTTAACTTTGACACTGATGCTACCTTCAAAACCTCCAAGTATTTCTACTACTTTAATGGAAGACCTTGAAAGCTGGGGACACCACTTCAGGCCACTACAGGCGACATATCTTGGTTTCATAGCCAGGCTCTATATGCCTTGCAAGTTGAAAGACAATCAAAAGCAATATCTGTAAATTGAAGTATGTCTTGTAAGAGATATCTTCTGCTCTTGTCAGATATCAGCCTAGAAAAATATGTAATTAAAACAGATTGAGACCATAGGACAGTAAACGGTTTAAGGAAGATGAGATGGGCTCCTTTTGTCTCAAGACACAGCTGAGCCTCCGAAGCTACCAAGAGCCCTTTGTGAGAGCATTCCTGTTACATACAGCGTTCTTGTGCCTCAATGTCCTCAGATGACCTGCATGAAACTCAGGACTTAGAAACAGTGCTAGCAATTACACATCACAGTCAAGTAATCCATAGAAGTGATTTGATACTCCTAATATTCTCACACCAAGTATGAAACCTCTGGTGAGCTGCTTGTCAAAGCAAGATGCTTCACAGTATAAGCACACATCAATGGTCTGCAGCAAAATAAATTACTACGTGCTCCTTTAATTTCAGGAGATCTCATTGCAGTTTGCATCAAATTGAAAGCTATTTTGGCTGATGCTCATTTGGGCAGTAGCCTACTTAGAACTGTACTCGGAACTACAGCTCCCATGTCTAGGGCATAACACGGAGCTGACACACAGCTGGAGAAGTTTCCCTGCATGGCATGCTATGGAGATGCACTTCACCTGTCAGGCAAGCTCTGCAACCTGGAATTATAAAATGAAAACTTCTGTACAGGCAGTCAAAAAATGCCACGGGCCTTGCTTGCACTAATACAAAGAGACTTTTTATCTATGAATTCCTACAGCATGAAGTTCAGTAAGGCATTTCAAGGCTAATCTTTGAGTTGCAGAGTTCTCCCTGGCAAGAGTTAAGCAATCTCCACTCTTATTCATCTCAAAAACTTGTGAGGATACAAATCAGGGACTTTTTTCTCAGTTCTGCCCTCACACTGGATCTGCATCAAAGTGCATGAATGCTCTGAATGGGTGGAGTGATAGCCCTTCATAGCTGACTACTAATCTCAAAATGTCAACAATAACAAGATGTTCTTAGATAAAGCAGAAAGCATAGAATGGGCAGACAAGACTGAACAATCCCTTTGGATTCATGTCACCACCTATGGTGACCTGGACATGGACTGAAATACATCCTTGTGAAAGCTCCTAGAGGTCCTTTTTCCTCATTTTATGATACTTCAGCAGCAGGCAGACATGGGAGCCCATCTTAGCCCGAGTGTACTGAGCCAAAAGCCATGTCACAAATACTTGTATGTGCAGCTTGAAAACGGCTGCTGCAGAGAGGTCACAGATAAAGCCAGCAGCCCACATGTTCTCTGAGATCTGATTGATCTTCCCTTTGCATTGTACACCTGTAGGCAGCTCAAGAGAATACAGTGAGTCACTTCTGGGCTTTTAGTGCCTCTTGGAAGTGGCAGTCTATGTGTTTCCACCAATTCAATGTAGGCAGTGGCAGGGTTCTTTGGGTACCATAAACTGCCTACAGCTTTAGCTGGTGAAACTGAAAACAATATATTCCTGATGTTTTTAAATGAAAAGGCTGAAGAAATACTAGACAGACTTGTCTGCATTTACTTTTGTTTTTCATTTGTCAGCATTCTACTACTTTCAGCTCAAACCAACTCAGAGAAGAGAACCTTGAGAGAAAATAATCTGAGAGAATAACATAACCATTTTCAAACAAATTCCTTTCAAAATATTTCTGAATTTTTCTGAAAATATTTTCACTGGCAGGCATTCTTATGTTATATGTGCCTCGCAGAAGGTGTGTGTTGCTTTGATGTTAGGGAACAGAAGAGCTACTTTGCATTAAACTAATAATCTTAAAAGAATAAGGAATACGCACACAGATGTGTGGTTACCAGTTAGTGGCAGGGCAGTTACCGAAATACATCAGAACTGAGTTTAAACTCTTATTTCGTCTCTGAGACAGCTGCACCCTCGATGTTCTTAGAGGTGTTTTGCAACCTAAGTGACTCTGTGATTACGTGGCACCCTGCAGCAACCAGAACACCATTTATTCTTCACGTCCATAATCTTCCTGATGCTCCTGCACTCGCTGATGACTGCCTGCCACAGCATTTAGAGGCTGACACACCCACTCTGCGGTACTTTCGAAGCCGATGAAGGCCCGCGTACCACTGCGGAGCCCTGGTCCGTTCCCGCGGCCCGGCCAGCGCGGCCCCTCTGCCCCGCCGCGCCTGCGCCAGCCGCCGCGCATGCGCGCTGTGCGCGGCCGGTTGCGGGCGGCGGCGCGGCCGTGGTGGAGGCGCAGCGAGCCCGGCCCAGCCCGGCCCGGCCGAGGTGAGGGGCCCCGGGGAGCGCGGGGCGGGCGGCGGGAGCAATCCGCGGCGTCAGGATCGAAGTAAAGGCAGTTGCTGCTACTGCCCTGTGAGAGGTGGTGTTGTTTGTTTTACGGTTTTGTTTAAAGCTGGTCGCTCTGAGACGTTTGACTTTGTCGCACGCAAGCGGTGAGGTGTTCTCGTTCCTGGCTGGGTAGGAACACCAGTTTAATCGAGAATCCTTAAAAAGGAGCCAGAGGCTCTCAGATCACAGGCGAGAAATATGGTCTCAGTGCTCCCTGCACTCAGTTTCTTTTATGTAGCCTAATTTACCTTGACAAAGTTTCTTTTGGAGAACTGGACCACATCCGAAAGTGTAATGCAGTGACAGCCTCTCTGTGGTTCACTTGAATTAGCAATGCTTTTCCGTCTTAGCATTAGAATGCTTTATTAGATTTGCGTGGCAAGGATATGGTAGCAGAAGAGTTACAGGGGTGGCCTCTGGGAGAAGCTGCCAAAACCTCACATCTGACACAGCCAGTGCCAGAGGGCTCCAAATGGACCAGCCACTGGCCAAGGCCAAGCCCATCAGTTATCCTCGGGGATAACATGTTTAAGAAGGTGAAAAACTGCTGCACAACAGCAGCCCAAGGAGAGAAGTGAGAACATGAGAGAAACAGCCCTGCAGACACCAAGGTGCAGGAGGTGGGAGACGAGATGCTCTGGGTGCTGGAGCAGAGATTGCTCTGCAGCCCATGGTGAAGACCATGGTAAAGTACTCGTGTGTGTTTTGCAGCCCATGGAAGTCTGTGGTGAAGCAGGTGTCCACCAGTGGGGAGTCCCATGCTAGACTGGTTGGATGCCCAAAGGAGGCTGTGACTCCATGGAGAGGAGGCCATGCTGGCTTCTGAAAGGACCAGTGGGACCATGAAGGCAGGAACCCATGCTGGCAAGACTTAGGATCCGCAGTTGAGCAGTTTGTTCCTGATCAGCTGTACCCCATAGAAGGGACCCACGCTGGAGCAGTTAATGAAGAACTGCAAACTGTGGTTGGGATCCCATGCTGGAGCTGGGAAAAGTGTGACTGACCTCATTTCCTGACCCCCTACTCCAGTTAGGGGGAAGAGGTAGAGAAGTTGGTAGTGAGTGAAGTTGACCCCAGAAGGAAGGAAAGGTGGAGGGAATGTGTTTCTAAATCCTTTTGTATTTCTTACTATTCTACTCAGTTTTCTTTAGTAAAAATAAATTTCCTTGGCTTGTGTCAGCTTTCCCTATAACAGTAATTGCTGAGTGATCTTCCTGTCATTATGTCATAAACCCTTAATCTTATTTTTGCCCCTTTTCCAGTTGAGGGGCAGTGGTAGAACAACTTTGTGGCTATCTTGCAGTAAGTCAAGCTTAAGGCTACACAGATAGTTATCACAGGCAGAGATAGGGCCTGAATTCAGCAGAGATGATGGAGATAATGGGGCTGAGCTCCTTTCCCTGTGAGGATCCTTTCGCTGTGGTTTCTAGGACTGTGCAGCTGGAAGGAGGGACAGCTGAACAGTGGTAGCCAGTAGCAGTGCTGGCACCAGGGAGAGGGGATGAAAAGGCATAGCCAGGTGCTTCACAGGAGTTCATGGGAAAAGAGCTAAAGCCTAATAATGGAGAGAATGCTTTTGTTGATCAGGAGAGCTCAGTAGAGTGGTGCCTTCCCTGATCTTGGAAGGTTTTTAAAGCCAAACTGAAGCAAAGCCTTGAGCAACCTGGTCTGACTATATGTCTGAACTTCCTTTGGGAGGTTGAACAAAAAGCATCTTTAGGTCTTTGCCAGCCGTGATTATCCATGTATCCTCTAAATTTTATGGACATTCCATGTGGATACACAGTTACCTTTGCTTAGGGCGAGTGCTGAAGACTGAGGAACAGTTTAGGTAGTGTTTAATTTAATTGCACTGATATAGCTGTTGCATTGTAACTATCCTGTGGATATTTAGTTTAGATTGAGAGAAATTTAGGATTTGTGTCTCATGCAAGGGCAACAGACTTCTAGTCTATCTGGAATAGCTGATTTGTACTTACATTGAAAGTATGTTCTGTGCTTGTAATGATTCTCTGTAGTAGTTTTTCCTTTTAGTCATAATTACCTGATATTTAGTCATAATTACCTGAGATACAATATAATTCCAGTGTGTTCCTGTCAAAACTGTCCAGGAAGGAGCTTTACCTCATTTTGCTGCTTATTGGGTGGAACTGAGGGGGCTTAGGTTTATATACACAGATAAACTGATGCATCTAGATCCACTGTAGTTATTAGCCATGCTCAACAGATCTAGGTACATCTGGAATTGTTTGCTGTAGGAATATTTTTTTTTTTAAGCAAGATATCAGCTCTAGTTTATGAGTGTTCATTTATTATATGGACACCTATTGTCTCAAAATGCCATAACATCTATTCTAAAACTATACATAGCATGCCAGCATCAGTGTTGGTTTTTTCTCCTGCATTTTCAGACATGCAATCCACAAGTGTAAGGGAATACCTCACTGCTTAACTGTGAGGAACTTGTGTTCCCTGATCTATTAATGTAGCTATTAATTTTGAGTTTTCCTGCCACAAATGGTGTTTTTTGTGGCACACAGAGTGTTGCTTGTATCCAGGCTTTAATTCCATCTTTTTTTTTAAAGTGGCAAGATTCTGAATGTATGACACTGATAGCATGTCTTGAAATTTGAGTATTTTCCATGTATATGTTTCCTCAGTGCTTATTGCAAAGGATTACACTTAGGTTTTCAACAAGTACTAGCTTTTTTGGTTTTTTGAGGAAGCCATTCCAAGGGACTGGAGGTGAGTTTACAGAAAACTGAAATATGTGAGAATTTGCAGTGACCATCAGTTTCATTGGTGTGCAATAAACTGACTTCTGATTTCACTTTAATGTAGGTTCATATGTGCTTGTGAGTACCTGCATATTCCAGTTTACAGGGAAGGTTTTCGCTTCAAGTGTTCCAGCCCCTTACTACAATTACCATTTGTAGTCTCACAGGTTGGTCTTCTGTTTGTTTTACTTCTGCTTTTGCATGAAATGATAGAAAGTTTGTGGATAATTTTGCATTTTAAATCATATTTGTGAGACTGTGAACATCCCTTTTGAGCTCTCTCATTTTCAGTTCAATGAAATATACTTAAAATGCTCCCAAGAATACATGCTCCTAGAGTACACATATGCTGTGCCATATGGAATGGTATATTTGTTGCAGCTTCAAGAAATGTCTGTAACCCATTCTTTGTGCAGGACCAATGAGTATTCACCATTTCTTGGGTTCAAGCCCAAAAGACAAAGTGATATGGTAGACTTCAGAGAGGGAAGAAAATGCTTTAATGCTTGCATCTGTTGTTAAATAACACATAAATGGGGGGGGGTGGAGAGCATGTAATACATGGTATGCTGTCCTTCCTCGTCCTAAGTATATTTTTTTAATCTCTCTTACAGAGTGAAATTTAGTGTCATATGTCAGAGCCAGAATGCTGGATGACATCAAGAAGCGATTTGAATTTCCTAATGCAGTTGTTCAGTCACAGGTAATTTTTGGAAAACATTAAGATAAATCAAGTTGTTTGTGGAAATGTTTGTTCCAACAGCTGCTGCTTATCTGCCTATCTGGGGTTTTTTTTTCAAAGTCAGAAAAGCAGAGAAACAGACTATTCCTGAATCACAATAAAATCCTAATTGCCCTCTCTGTGTAATTGAGACACAGGCCATAATTGCTCATCACTATAAAATCTCTTCAGGAAAATCAGAAACTTTCCATGACTGGAAGGTTGGAGTGTGGCCAAGTGGTTTTTAGTGACCTTGTGATCTCAAGACGCCAGAAATTACCAGATAACTGTGTGTGGGGCTGAAATACTTTGTAATGTTTCATAGAACTGCTCTGTTTCTTCCTTGGTGGTGAGAACTGATGAACTACTGCAGTCTTGTCTGTCATCAAGGGATAAGTATATGCAGCTCAGCTCAGCCCCCTGTATTTTCTGATCCACACATTTGTTCCTTGTCAGTTTCACCTGAAATTATAATGTACAAAAAGTGTTTATCACAGTATGTTTAATGGACAGGAAAGAGTAATAGCAGTAATAGCCTCTGGTTCTTTACTTGGTAACATACATGTTCTTTATTTTGATAATTTCTCATTTCAGTGTTAAAAATGTATCTCTTTGGCTGTAAGTTCATTGCTAATTTCCCTGTTTTCTTCCTCTCCTGTTTTGTATTTAGGATTAAATATGTACCCATTTGCTTGGTGAAATAAGTTGATCAGAATGCGGTCTGTGCAACCTGGTGCCTCTCTTGCCTCTTCAGTCAGTTCACTTTGGTTTAACAGTAATTAGGTTTGAAAGAGACATCCAAGTCTACTTGTCATCAACTTGGCATTTGGGAGAGAAAGCCATGTTCCTGAAAGCTGGAGTTCATCTAAGGTCTAGCAGAGAGTCTTGCACTGCAGATGAGTTTATACCATTAGCCTTGATGAGTAGGACTCAGCATCTGCGAAGCAGTCAATTTTTCTTTAGTGCAGAATGTTCCTGTAGTAACACTGTTGTATTCCTTAAATGTCCTGGCTCATTATTGCAGCTGCAAATCATTAAGGTCTGCTAATGTGCTTTGGTTGATTTTTGTCCTGTTCTTTGGCTGTTTTGATAGTTTCCACTTGTATTCTGACCCTGAAAAGCATTCTGTAATCTTCAAACTATAATCAGGTCAGGATTCAACTTCATAAGAGATGTCTTCTCTTTCTGGGACCAGCCAAGATATCTGCTCTGCAGAGTGTGTCTACACACTGATCAGAAAAGTGAGGAACTTGAGCACCGGTTTGTGGGTCATGAAGTTTTACTGCTTAATCAAGTTCTAGAAATGCAGAGAACTAATCTGCATTTTGACTTTTCTGTATAGTTAGGTCACTGCAAAAGCCAAGTTTCTGTTAATAAGCCCCTTTTCCTGTGTAACAGAAGTGTCTTAAGGATGTAGGTCTGAATTAACTTCTGAAGGTCCTTTTTAAGCGGGAAAAATATGTTAGCTTCCCTTGTAAGTGCACTGAAAGACACCTGACCTGCCCGGGGAGCGCACTTGCTCTTGTGATGGGTTCATTGTAAACAGAGGTAAACGGTTACTTTGACTGGATCCCATTTTCTCCTGCTTCCTCAAGAGTAAGATTTCCAAATAACCTGTCTTTTTAAGTCAAATGTGTTAGAGTACATTTCCTTACTTGTGAAAAGCATAGTCCTTGTAGTCTAGGAGTGTGTCAGGTGCTGTCTTTGCAAGAAATATAAGCTCTTATTTAGGTTTGTTATGACAGGTTAGCAATTAGTGCATGACTGAAGTGAAAATAAATCTTGGAAGGAGAAGGAACCTTGAAACACTGAAAATAGTCTGTTCCTGTCTTTTTATATACTAAGAAAAATGAAATGCTAATTTTTGTTGTTATTCTTTGCTGGCCTAGTTTGCTTTTTCCAAAAGTAATGATCTGTCATTAGCAGAGAAGAGTAGATTCAGCAGCTGTTCTGGGTGCATTGATAGTCTGAAACATTTTTGTGCTGTTACTATGAAAACATGTCTTTCTGTCTTTCACAAAAATGGGTTTTCTGTGTAAGAGTATCAAAAATTATGAAACAAGACAGAGTAAGACATTACAGATGAGTCAGAAAACAAAAGCCTAGGTTCAAATACCTGATGAGGGTATTTCAGTTCACATTTGGATTTTGAAAGACAGTTTGAGGAAATCAGACTTCTACTAAAATAGAATGAGGAACTTAATCTGTACCTCAAAAGAGTAAACCTGGGCTATTTTGGGGAACTGAAACTTTTTGTTTTGAAGACCTTGACTGTTTAAAGCTTGTTAATGATTTCTGCCATGAAACAGCTTAATGAGGAATAATGCTAATGTCAAATGCCCTGTTTAAAGTAAATGAAATGTTTCTGGCAGGAGCTGTGATAAAGGGATATGCAAAGTGCTTAAGGCAAAACTTGTGGTGCAAAAATTTGAGCAAGTTGCTTAGGTGTGCAGTGTTCTGCTTCTTCTCTTGCTTCTGCTTCCCTATATAGTACAGGATTTATTAATTACTAGTGCTTTTAAGGACATGGAGATCTGTGCAGCAATGGAGGTGTAAAGTTTATTGAAGTTGTTGCATCAAAATATGTACCTGTAAAAAGAGGCCTTTGGACTTAGTGGAGCCCTGTGGAAGTTTGTTTTGTGCCTCAGCAAAACAGTAAAAGTGAGTATATCAACATTATGGACATTTTTGACCCTAAAGCATATTTCATCTTCAATATCCATAAGGTTAGTATTTCAATCATAATGAAATGATTGTAAACATCAGCATTGTAAAGACTTCTTGATGGAGAATTTAAAAATCATGCATGTGCTTTTTATTTCTTTTAATGCATCTTTGTGTGTTTTTTGGTTTTTTTTCTCTTTAGGCAGTGGGCCATCTGATTGCTGCAGTACTGAAAGAAAAAGTTTCTTCAAAGAAGATCAGACAGGCTTCTGACCAGGTCTGTGGCATTTTTTCACTTTCATCTCCTCTTTCATCATTATGTGATTATTCTATGTGTTTTTTCTAGGTTTTCCCATTTTTCACTGTGTAATTTTAATACAATTCTAGAAGTTAAATAAATAGTTATCAATATGTATCTGGGCATACAGAAACAGTTAAACTCTGGCATCAGAAGAGCAGTTTACTTCCATTACAAGATTTAATGGCAGAAGCCTTAATCCTGTATCTAGCTGTGAATACCTATATCTAGCTATGTTCAGTTTAAGAGAGTTTAATTTAGTTATGTTACTGAGAGTGAAGTACAGAGACTGAGACATTGTTTCTTGAGTGTGAAATTTGTTTACATTGCTATAAAAATTTCAAGAAGTATGGCTTTTTATATATCTGCATTGGTGTTATATTTCATATCAGGTAACTAGACATTGTATTTCTTCAGGAGGGAGCAGGATGTAAATGCATACTTAGCGTTTGCATTTTAAATGAGTCAAGTTCACTTAAGTGCATGTCTTGTTAACAAGGTATATGAAATATAGGCAGAATCAAGTGTCACATTTCCCACTGCAAATGGGAAAGGTGTTAGCTAGAATTTGTTCCTCTGGTTTTTCTCCCCAAAAGCTGACCTGTCTAGAAATGAACAGAAGTTGATCTGTGGATTTTTATTCCATAGTCTGGGGACTTCACTCTAACATACCCAAACCTGAAAAGCACTAAGTTTTGATTTGAGAGAGTATTGAAGGTGTGTAGTTTATCTAACAGAAGCTCTTTCACAGTCATGATCATAATCAAGTTCCCAAATTATGTTCTAGTATTGAGCTACAAGCTGATATTTTCCCCTCAGTGCTTGTTTATGTGAAGGTATTAAACTGAAATACAGCAACACATTCTAATATGCTAGGAGGCAGAAGATTATGCTGGTTAGACATTGCAGACTCTCTTTATACTCAGGAGCATTTTGCACTGTTGGTTGTTTTAAAACCTTCCTTGTTCTCCAGTTGAAAGTCACAAAGTCAGCAAACTAATCTGTGAATACTAATTTACCATGGAAACCAGCAGCAGTTTTGATGGTTGCTGCCAAATCTTCATGCTTACTAGCAAATAGAACTTTATGTGTTTAGTAAAGGCAACTTACCTTTGGATTGCCCTCTGTAAGCCTGTCTTTAGCTGTCTGTGTCTACCTTGGTGTAGACACAGCTTGTCATGACAATTTTGGAGTTGTCTTCAATTACATCCTTATTTTTTAAATCAGGAAACTGATGATAACCTGCCTGTGGGTGTCCTATCCCTAGATGTGTTCAAGGTCAGGTTGGATGGGAACCTGGGCAACCTGACAGTGAGTGGCATCTGTTTCCATGTCCCAGACTTGGAACTAGATGGTCTTTATGGTCACTTCCAACACAATCCATTCCATGATTCTATCTGCATAGAAACAGCTGAAAAATTCATCCTCATTACCTTTTTGTCAGAGACAGTAAATGTTACGCCCTACTATGGGGCATAGACATCAGAGGGCAGGAAAGTGGGAGCTGTCTCCACTTTGACTTTTTGTCCTGGCTTTCTCAGGAATAGAATCTGTACTCTAGCTGCCTCTTCTGCTCTCTAAGGCTTCAGGAGAAGTGATTGAGCTGTTTTTTATTTCAAAGTGTGTTTGAGATGAACAAAGATAAATCAGTCTGATACTTGTGTCCCATGCTTTTGCCTTCAGACTCCTGCTCTGAACCTGCTTTGGGAGAAGTGCTGCAGTGAGAATGTTGCCTTGCGAACAGCCTGCTGTGAGGGCTTGGTGGCACTTGTGGTGGAGAAACATGCTGAGCTTGACTATGTTCTTCATGGAGCTCTCAACCTAATTCCCTCAGCAAGGTAGTGTTTATTGCCTAATTTTATTTATTGCCTAAAAGCTGGTTATCAGCATTGCTTTTCCCTTAAAAGTACAGAGGAAGAAGAAAGTTCTGTGTCAGTATCTTCAGACACACCATGGCATTAAGGACTGCTGCTGCCCTGCCACTCTGCTGAAGGATGTTGCTTTTACCTTTCCTATGTGACAGTGTGGGTCTGACATAAAAACTCTTAGAGTATTCTATGGATGTAAGCTGAAATTGTTAGTAGCTCAGGCTAGTGTTGTAAACTTTGAACTGTGGAACCTCCCTCAGAAGTCAATAAATTGCTTTGTTTTGTTGCCCCTACCATAGAAAGGGGAAAGAAAATGACAGAAACTTCCATTATGAGAGAGTATGTTGTGGTTTAACCTCAGGCAGCAGCAGGCCTCACACAGCTGCTCACTCACTTTCCCACCAGTAGGATTAGGGAGAGGGTAAATGATGGAAAACTTGTGGGTTGAAATATGGAAAATTTAAGAGGGAGAGTGAAAGCTGTGCACACAAGCAAACCAAAACAAGAAATTAATGCACTGCATCCCATGGGCAGGCAGGTGTTCAGCCATCTCCAGGAGAGCAGGGCCCTATCACACATAATGGTGACTTGGGAATATAAATGCTATCATTCCAAACACCCCCTCTTCTTTCCCTCAATTTTATATACTGAGCATGATGTCATATGGTCTGTAATGTCTCCTTGGTCAGTTGGGGTCACCCATCTTGGCTCTGTCTTCTCCCAGCTTGCCAAGCATCCCCAACTTCCTCCCCTGTGTGGCAGCATGAAAAGCAGAAAAGGCTGTGTGTAAGCCCTGCTCAGCAATAACAAAAACATCTCTATATAATCAACCTGTGTTCAGCACAAATCTAAAACATAGCCCCATACCAGCCATTGTGAAGAGAATTAACCCTATCCCAGCCAAAACCAGCACAGAGGGAAATAACTTCATCAGTTGTCAAAAAACTGATTGCTCAAATAAAGTCACCATAAGAATGTGTATTGAGATTAGGAATGCTGCAGTCTGTTTCCTTGTCTGCTGAGGAGGAAATCACTTTACTTTGAAGCTATTTCCTCCTGCACAATTCTGGAAATGGAATGCTTACATCTGGTAGTGGTCGTTTGACCTAGACTGCCTGTCCCTCATACTGAGAAAATGCATTTGGGAGGCAAACAGGCACTGTATATAACATTTAGGAATAGGAAGTCAAATGATGACTGGGGAGAGATTTCCAACCTAGGGGAGACTGAGGAGAAATTTATCAACTTTATTAAGTTTCCTTTTGACTGAAAAGTGGGTTTCTGCACCAGGTTGTGTACTTCTCTTGCTAGAGACCGGTAGAATTGTTTTTAGCCAAACTAGCTATTTAGAGCTATGTATATGTTATGCTGGTAGACTCAGCACAGAGGCTGCAAGAGCCATGCTATTCAAAAGATGTTCTTCATCACTTCTCACCTTCACGTGATCAGTTTTATGCTAAGGTTTCTCATATTCAGTCTGAGCCAAATGTAAACTTTTTCTAACCTTGTGACTTGCTTGTTTACAGCTAGGGTCTTGCTGTGCTGATGCTAATTCTGTGCTGGGTTTGCTATAAATAACTACAGTTTCCTAGAAGAAGTTTTGTAAATATTTTTTTATATTATGGGTAATCTCTGCATACCACTGTCCTCCAAATGATGACGTTTTGGGGCATTTTAGGATTAAGGGAGGATTCTACCTAAGTATAACAAATAAGAAAAAGTACCTGTGATAAGACTGTGAGAACATGAGTTCTGTGGCATAAGGTGGAGTAAAAATTTTATTAGCTGTGATGCCATCATGATTTTTTGCCTTTTCTTTTTATGTACCTTTTATATATTCTCAGTATTCTTTGCATACATAGTTGAAATTCTTTGTTATGATATCTTAGCTTAAGTCCTGGTATTCTGCTAGGCCAGAAAACCAAACATGCTAAAGGCCTCACAGCTGGGGGCCGGAAAGATTCTCCTTATCTTGAAAAAACAAGGCCTTTTCTAGAACATATTGTGCAAACCAGGCTCAAGCCCATCTTGGGGGGAATGCTTTAGAATAGGGAGATGTCATACTATTCATTTCAGCTCCTCATTGGGGAACCTTTGTCAAATATGCTAATTTGCATTGTCTACGAAATTGTATACATGATATACTCTGTGTGTGCATTTTGGTGTATTCCACCTTGATTAATTGTTGCACCTAAGGATACTTATTAAATACCAAGATAAAAACCCTTTTATGCCTTAATCATGTCTGGTTCATAATTCTAGGACCAGGGAAAAGCTGTGGCTTGCAGACTAAGAAATTTGAATTTGCTGTTCAGCTGAGGGTTTGCTACAGTATCAACAGTTTATAAGGTTATGAAATATTAATGCAGCTTTGTACTGCAGAAAATAAAAAGTGTAAAATGGGATATTTAGAATTAAGTTAACCTTATAAACAAATTCAGAGTTACATATTGCAGGGACTACAATCTGCCCCACTTCTACACTATTTGAAACTTCTTAATTTTTTTTTCATGTGTGAAACCAACACATGACTGATTGCTATACTAAGTGCTGGCAAATTATGTAGTAACCTTTTATGTATTTTTGGCATCTTTCCCACTGCCCTCCTCCCCTCCTCCCCCAAGCTGCTACAAATGAAACCACATACACTATGGATTGCAAAGCAGCGTTTATGTTGCCTAACCACAGAAGTCTGTGGTTTAAAACGTTTGTAGCCTCAGGAGCTCATTAAACTGACAATTTCAAATTGCCTCTTTTCAGTGCTAGTACTTTTTTTTTGGCTTGCTTTAGAATTCAAGTCTGCAGTCCATCATTCTGTCCCCTGCCAAATTTTCATCTGTGTGGCTTTGCAGTGCTTGGTCCACAGTGTTGCTAAAACGAAAACTAGCAGCCAGTGGCAACTAACAGGCATTTGCAACCACTGAGCACTATCAATGCTGAATGAAGTTAGGTGTATATTTTGTTGTCAGAGACTTCTCACATTGTGTTATTGCCTCTCTTCTTTACAGTGAATTTTGCAGGGGCTAAGTACACCTACTGGATTATATTTTGTCAGGTCTGTCAAATTATTCACATTAGAAAAGACATTTTGTTTTGGCAGAGATGAAGATCCCATGTTTATCTGAGTTAACTTGTATGGTTCACAGTACCTTCTCATTGTATGTATCGTTGTAATCTAACTGGCTCTTCAATGTTAACTTTGCTGCCCCAGGAGTTTAAGCTTCATGTAACATCATATTTACATGCATATTTGTGTGTTTATGCATACAGAGGAAATATGTTTACATACATCAATACATACATGTGTATTTTCATGTGTTTTTAGGATTGGTTTTCAGCATTCTGTTTAGATGATGGTGGGAAAGCACTGCCTCTGTTCAGTAATGAACAAGGATAAATAATCAATCTACTGAAAATCCTGTGGAACAATTAATTATTGTAATCTTAAAGACCCTGTCAGAAGGATTTCTGTGTAGCATGTTTTCAGAATGTTTTTATTACTGAGCATCCCTGCCTGTAGGAGATGGGAAATGGGATGGAAATCCTTGCAATATGACATGCCTTTGTGTTGCCTCTGTTCAGGAGATGAGTGCAAAGTCTAAAGCATCTCTTCTCTCCCCACTTCCTGCTTGGGAAATAGGACCAGGAGTACTGAAGTTTCAGAACGGGAAAGGTGGTTTTCTTCCCAAGTATTTTATGGTTCATTTTTTTTCTCCTTGCTGCAGTTACCCAATTGAAGCTGGGAAATGAACTTGCAAACTCCCATTTCACTGGCTTTTTCTAGCGGTGAAGAATTTAAAAGGTTGTTCTCTCTCTCCCTCCCTTATACCCATCCAAAAATCTCCTTCCTCCTCTGTGTTTTAGGTTGACTATACTGGGATTTAGAAGACTGTGGCACATCTTTCTGTTAGTTGCTCTGCAGCAGAGTTTTGCCAAACCTCAGTGTCTTCTTGTATTGTCAGATTTCAGTTTTTTGAGAGACAGGTGTCACAACAGCCAGTCATTTTGAAGATTACAAGCACATCTTATAATTGGTCCACTTTTGAAAGAGAGAGAGAAATACAAGCATATTCTATCACTTTTGATCTGGATCAATACTTTCCAGCACAGAAGAGAGAATATAGTACTTTGCCTTTATCTAAACTATAAAAGTAATAAGCATTTAATGGTGGGGAGATCCGCTATGGGACTCTCTAGATGTTCTTACTACCTTATAGAAAAGAGTCTGTCTGCAGGTGGTGACAAGTTTGGTAAAGATTTTATGGTTAAAAGTGCTGTTTGCCTTGTATTCCCATTCTTGTAATATATGGTAGAAGCAACCTGTCAAAAGTTTTAATTGCTGGGCGAGTATTCTCTTTGCTGTTTTGCTCATTATGTGAAAAGAAAATAAAGACACATAAATGCACAACTTGCCCAGAACAAGGTGGGAATATGTTAAGAGGTGTCTTCAAGTAGAACTCAGGTCTCAAACATCAGTTTTGTTCCTTCTCTGATGTACTAATCAATTAATGTAGCTGGATACTTGATGGTAACTCACTTAATTTTGTCAACAGGAATGTGCACGGTTTAGTAAAAACTATTTGCAAGTTAATACAAATTCAAGCTGTTCAGCTCGGAAAAGATGGAGATGAGTCTGTCTGGAGTCTGTATGGAATCAGGTTAGTTTTACATTCTTTATTTAGAAACAATAATAACTTTCTGTCTGATTTCCTGGAAAAAAAAAAAGAAAATTATGTTAATACTGGATTTTGATCTTACTCTTTTTTGCGTAATTTGCTTTGTTCACACTGCACAGGTAATGAAGTGCTGGCACAGGTTGCCCACAGAGGTTGTGGAATCTGTCCTTAGAGATAACAGAACCTGACTGTATGTGATAATGGGTACTCTTTACTAACTGACTGCTTGAGCATGTGGGTTGGACTGGATGATTTGAGTAGCTCCCTTTCAATCTAAGTGATGATCTGATTTTGTGGTTTTTGGTTGGTTTTTTTTCGGTTGAAAGTTTTAAGGAGTTTTATTATAAGGACAAGATTGCCACCATAAGCTCAAAAGGGACAGTGGCAGTGGGGCAATGGTAGGAGGAGGGGGGAGAAAACAAGTACTAGTACTTGTTCAAATACTGGATGACTTCTAATATTTCTTTTAATAAGTATTTTATTTTAAAGCTATGAATCACTTGTCACTTGTTTTTCCTGCTTTGTTCTTATTACAAAAGTCAAGTTCCCAAATGTCTTTGCTGTTAAGGTGATTGACATGTAAAAATAAAATACTTAAATATGTAGAGATACTTACCTAAAGCTTCTTGTCAGGCAATGTCAGACTTTTGAAGAGGACATCCTAGTGACTTCTTCCATCTCTTGAGAAACCATGAGTCAGTACTGACATTAAAAGCCTCTGTTGTACCTTTTCTGGAGAAGAGAAAAGCTTGGTAGATGTTATTAATGCTTTTCAAGTTACTTTTTATGCAATTAAGAGTTATCATTGTAGGAGGCTGTGGCTATAATGGCTAAAGGATATAAAATTCATTATTTGAGAGACAGGAATCATGTCTTCTATTGAGCAAAATGGAATAGTGAAGAAAGTGAAACAGGCTTTTTGGTGTGCTGGATGTGTTTGCATTCCTGAAATCCTTCATGTGGCTCTATCAGTTCTCTTTACAAAATCCCTACTTGTATAGAGCAGTTTTAAATGAAGGGTAGGTGGTGAAGACAGAATTCTTTTGGAACCTTTTTTAAAAGCTTCTGGTAGAAGAAGCTAAGTTAAAGGAACTTAATTATGGCTTCATATGAAAAAGAGGGGGGTAGGATGTAAGTGGAATAAAGAAATAGTCTCTGCCCAATAGAGCAAAGAAAAGGTATTACATTTTTTCACACTCACTGAAGGAGAAGTTACTGGTAACATACAGTGAAGGCAAAATTTGGTAATTCAGACTGATATAAAGTAAAATAGTAGAGAACTAAAAACAAGAAGTAGACTTTTATTTAGCCAATAGGGTTTTTGTTTTCCCTTTTGGTTACAGTTAACTTTAATAAAGATAAATGATTGCTTGACATAGGGTCAGAACCCTGAGATTTTGAAACCTGACTTCTGGCTTTTAGTGTATAGAACAACCTGTCTATTCATTGTAATGTAAAAATTTTTGTAGTTGTGCTCCATGAAATGCCATTAAAACCTGATTTTTTTGTAAGGAATTGAAGAATGTATACAGTAGCTTACCAACAGTAATCTCCCATTACAGTGTTCATATATTATGCTGTCAACTGTGCAAAAGTATTCCATATGGAAATCATCAATGAAAAATCAAAATGCAGCAGTACATTCTCAAGTGGTTTGTTATTGTCACCAGTATTGCAGGGTAATAAATAAATGTGGCTTAGGCCAATGTTAGTTCTGGATAATAGAATTAATTTTATAATACAGCTTCTTGGGATGACACAATATCATGATCAGTTCCTGAAAAGAAATGGAAGGAAATTAATGTATTGTGGATTTGTGCATTTTATTATATAGTGTTTCCCTGGGATGGAGTTAACTTTTTCCAGAGCAGCCATCTGCAGCCACTATAGTGTTGATAACACACCAGTTTTGGCTTCTGCTGAGCAGTGCTATCCCTGCATCCCATTGCCATCCCTCAAAGGGCCAGTAAGTCCCTTTAGAGGAGGCATAGCCAGGATAGCTTATCCAATCTAACAAAAGGGATATTTCATGTTCTATGACACTGTGGTCAGGAGTAAAAGCTAAGAGGAAGGAGCTGGGTGTGGATTTGTTGTTAAGGTGTTTGTCTTCCAAAGCAATTGCTGTGCATACTGAAGCCCTACTGCACAGAAATTGGCTACACATTGCCTGCTGATGGAAAGTAAAGAATATTTTTAAGTTTTCCTTGCTTTCTTTACTGGCCTTTGCTTTTTTTTAGTAAACTGCCTATTTTTTTAACCCAGCAAGGGCTCCTGTTAGCATTCTCAGTGCAGGTGGTTTATGATATATATATACAAAAAATTGAATATGATTTTTTTCTGAAGGCTATTAGCCTTTTTTTAAATGAACTAGTATGTTATGATATTATTCATGATTCATCATGCATGATTTTACTGTTTTAAAGTTATAGAGAACTGCTACTTTTCTGAATTCAAGATTCAGAGCAGGTAGCAAAATGCTTTAAAAATGTATATTTGATGGAATGAAGTGCTGTTCCTGAAAGGGCCAGTTTTCAGAAAGGGCCAGGGTCACATCCGCATACACAGAAAGGTGTGTTGGACACAGTGTTTCCTCATACAAAAAAAAGAAGTCTGTCACTGAATTTGTCCTTTCAATCAAATTGGAGCTCACTTCTATTTAGAGATGTAACAAAAAAGTTCAGATGACCTAAAAGTTAAAAATAATGTATGTTTTATTGTTACGCCTCACAAAGATTTATCTTAGTTTGCCTGGGCATTTCCATAGTATGAGTGGGTAACCACTATGTTTCCTTGTGTGTTTTGCTTTATTCTCAACCCACTAGCAGTAATTTAGGGTAGTGTTGCTGTAATGTCATATAAAGATGCATGTTTTACAGTGCTGTTCTAGCAATTCTTAAGATGATGTTGATAATAAATTGCATCTACACAGCTCAGTTTTCTTTCTGCTAATAGCATTATCAAGTGGAACATTGTTGATTTCTCTTTTTAGTGCTTCATTATTAATCACTGTTTATTGTGGAGCTTAGCTGATTTACTTCATCATCCAGTTCAGTGCAATTCTATTAGTTTCAGAACATACAAGATCTGTAATAAAAGGTTTGCTTTTTTTCCAAAATAGTAAGCCATTTTAATTTGAAACTTGATGTTTCAGATGCTGACTTTAGGAAGGTTCCCCTGGCTTTGGTGTCATTGCAGCATGTAAATGATGAATGGAGACATTCTCTTGATGAAGAAAGGTGGTTAATTTTTAAAATATGACAAAGTTATTGAAATAAGAAGCTGCTATAACCCTATATGTCTTTACAAGGCCTGTGTGCTTTCAAGGTCCTGGCATTGCACATGAACAGTGTTTCTAGCTTACTGCCTGATAAGGATCTGGACTATGGTGTCACTGGATTCAGGTGCTAGACAAGCAACAATGTTTTTGGCTCTTGCATGCTGTCATTTTTGGAAAGCTGCAATGAAGCAATAACCTTAGCTTTTCTAGTCTTTGTGCACAGATTGTAAAAGTCTCTAACTTCAGTAAAATATTTACAGGATCTAGGAAGGTGGATGTATGAAGAACATTAAGTAAGTTAACACATTTTTGAGAAGTGAATGTGAGAAGTGACAGGCTTCTAGCCCCAAATATGAGGGCCAGACCTGTAATATGCATCGTTTGTGTTCTTAGTAGATGGCATCTTTTTTCTGAACATATTTCAAGTAGTCCATAGCATCAGCCAGCTTTCTGAAAGAAGCTTTGTCTTCAGATTATTTATTTTCCTGAAAAGAAACACGTCTTCAGAAGAAAAATTATTTGATGAGCAGAAGGAGAGCCAGTTTAAAAATAAACAACTGTGTTTTTTGCTGTGTTGTAACCACAGAGCAAAGAAAACGAGAGTCATAGGTATGTAAATACTCTTCAACCAGCTTTCATAGTTTGGTGGGCCTTTAATTCAGCTGATGGCTATGTAATTCTTTGCTTATCTTCACGTCTAGTCAGTTGCCCATGACTCAAAAAATGTTAACATTGAGAATGTTAAAAAAACATAATAAGGAGCACCTCTTTAAGTTTAGGAATATGTCTGGTAGATGTCTTTTCATAAATAGGCATAACATAACTCTAAAAATTCCTGATTATAGTAGATAAGTATTACCTCTTTAGTTTAGTGAAGGGAAGCCTTAACTAAAGAGTGCATTTCAAATTTGCCAGGTAATGGGAAAAATTCTTTTATGGTGTTCTTTCAGATCTCAGTCACTTCATTTCTAACCGAGTTGGTTCAGTGCTGCTAAAGATGAAGCCCATGTTGTGTTGCAGTGGTATTGGATATGAGTGTGTCTCAGTGAATGTTGTCTTCTCTAATAAAAAGACTGTTGGAAATTCTGGCTTTTTGTACCTCAGAAGTTTTTAAAGCAATGGTAGTAAGTGAAATAGCATTGTAAATTGTTCTTAAAAGGCATATCTGACTGTCACTCATGTAGTGTCTGAATCTGAGGCAGGGTCTCTTGAGAGTCCACTTCAAGGGATAACCTGAAATCATTCACTGCTCTGTAGGCAAAACTCCTTTAAGGTCTTATAGCACAGATTTGTTGGACCTGTGAGCTGGAAAGATGGTTAACCAAACTGAAGGTGGTGGTTTGCAGCTAATTTATGCTGCCTTTCTCTGTTTCAACTTGCAGCATAGAATGGTTTGAGTTGGAAGGGTCCCTAAAGATCACCTAGTTGCAGCACCCCAGTCCCAGACAGAGACACCTTCCACTAGACCATGTTGCTCAAAGGCTCATCCAGCCTGTCCTTGATGTGTAGGGATGGGGCATCCTGAACTCTGGGCAGTAAGTTACTCTAGTTAAATGACTTTGGTTTTGTTTCTGACAGAGCAGGTTATGTACTTCAGGCTTCCCACCTTCCCAGGTTTTCCTCCACTTGGAGGAAATTTTCATCTGCTTTCAGAAGTTTTGAGAAAATATTTTCTTTTGATAGTGTAGTGATCTTCGCAAAGCTCTTAAAGGGAGTTGGTGAAAGGAAGAGGTTAAATTGGCTATTTCGACAGCCACGCTTATAAGTTTGTTGTTTTGCATACTTGCTTCTGTGTTATAGATAGAAATGTGATTTCTTTGTCTTTCAGGAGCACTCCTCATCCATTAATCACTGTCCTAGAAAACAGACCTGATTGCTGGCCAGTTCTACTACAGCAGATAACTGCATTTTTCCATCAGTGTCCAGAAAGGTAAATGAATGAAAAAATTTAAAAAGCCTAGCAAATGTGGACAGCTGAATTGTATCACTGTAACTGTTTTGTTGAAGGCAAACAAGCTGTAAGAATTCTGTATTTTGTGAAAGATACTTGTAAAATGTAATTATACATTTACAATGTATATATTTATAATTTAATGTATACAATGTATACCTATTTATAATTTATAACTCACAATTTAAGATAGTATAAATAATAATTATTAATTAATTAAATACTGGTATAATAAACTAAAATCAATTTCATAGTTTTTTATCAAATATGTTGTTAAATTTTGTATGGGTATAGAATAATTGGTGTAAAACTGATAGCGTATTTGGATTTTTTTTTAAAAATCAGCAATTTGGCTTATCAACTTTGTAAAAATTTTGACTGCTTAGTCATAAAAAGTTAATCCAGCTGTAACTCATCTATACAAAATGATGGGATGATGAAGGAAAAATAAAGATGATTAAATCACCAGAAAGGATGAGGTCTTGAAAAACAACGTATCCTTCTGATTAAAAAATATAGGAAAAAAAGTCAGTGAAACAACCTTATTATCAAGCATCATTAAAATGACCAAATGCTCCACAGCCAACAATCTCAGCCTGTTCTTCATGCTTACCACTAAGGAGTTTGTCCAATAAAATTTCAGTGTAAGACAATGAATCTGTGGCATTCTCAAAGAGAACTCTTTTATATGATTTTACACCTATATGTATGCTTTTCAGATAAAAGTATCCCTTATTTCCTGCTTTCTGAAAGACTAGTAACAGAGTAATAGAGCAGAGAAATTGGCTTCTCTGTTCTCTTGCTCTTTGTGAAGAAACAAGTTAATTAATCTCTTAAATTTCTGGTGGGCTTAGACTACATGATCAGTAGTAAGACTTTCAAGCAAAAGTATGTTTTGCTCATTTTAATTGATCACAGTCTTTTTCAAATGTTGTTAATTCTTTCACTCAGCTGCTAAATCTGGGACTCACATAAAGTCCCCTCAGATGTATAAATGGAGTGAACTGTAGATTTTTTGCTGAGCGGCTTCTTTTGAATTAAAATAGGATTTTTTCTTAGTGAAAAGGAAAATATAGATGTTCTTTTTGGTGCTCTTTGCTCAAGATTTCTGTAGGTAAAGTGCTAGACTGAGAATGTGGAATCACAGAATAATTTAGGTTTGGAAATGCCCTTCAGAACATGGAGTCAAGCCGTTAACCTAATGCTATCAAGTCCCCCACTAAACAGTGTCCCTAAGTGTGATGTAAACAAGCTATGTTAATGTGACCTATTACTGAATTTTTTCTACAGTTTTGCATCAAGACTGAGTGTTGATGCAAAACTGTAGAAGCTTGTTTAAGACAGAGTTTTGATTTCCTGTTGATATACTGGATGGTAGGAAGGCTCTGCAGAGGGATTTCGACAGACTGGATTTATTGGGCTGAGGCCACTGCTATGAGGTTTGATCCCAAATGCTGGGTCCTGCACTGTGGTCACAACAATTCCATGGAGGGAAGAGCTGAGGGAAGAGTGGCTGGAAAACTGCACAAAGGAAAAGGACCTGAGGGTGCTAGTTGACAGCATGTGAACATGAGCCAGCATGTGCCCACGTGGCCAAGAAGGCCAATGGCATCCTGGCTTGCATCAGAAATAGTGTGGCCAGCAGGTACAGGACTAGGAAATGTACTTGGCACTGGTGAGGCTGCACCTCAAACCCTTTGTCCAGTTCTGGGCCCCTCATGACAAGAAGGACATGGAGGTGCTGGAGCAAGTCCAGAGTAGGGCAATGGAGCTGGTGAAGGGTCTGAGCACAGATCTGATGAGGAGCAGCTGGGGGTGTTTAGCACAGAGGAAAGGAGACTGAGGGGTGATGTTATTGTTCTCTGCCTGAAAGGAGGAGCCAGGTGGGGGTCATCCTGTTCTCCCAAGTAACAAGTGACGGGATGAGAGGAAATAGGCTTAAGTTGCATCAAGGGAGGTTTAGATTGGCTATGAGGAAAAATTTCATCATGGGCTTGTCATGTAGCAGTCTGCTCAGGGAAGTGGTAGAGTCACCACCACTGGAAGTATTCAAATAGACCTGTAAATGTGGCTCTTGAAATGGTTTAGCAGTGGGCATGACACTGCTGATTGGACTTGGGCCTAAACAATTCTATGATTCTATATTTGTTACTGTACTGACCATCATCTTCATGTGATTGTTTTAGTAATGTCAAGGACAGCTTGTATTCCTAACATGGTCAAGCCATGTTCTGTGATAATATTTTACTGGGAAGCCGTGTTGATCAAAACAGTTCCTGTTTCACTTAATTGTATTAAGACCATTCTGCAAAAACTGATAAGTAAAGGATGACTCCTTTTTACTGAAATTATGTTTTATGTGTTTTAAAAAGATATTTCTCAGATTGGCACATTAGTCTGTTATGACATTCAGCAAGGAAAGTCACTTTCTTGAATTGATGAGGAGAAAAAGAATAAAATCAGCAGTGTTGTAACCTGCAGGTTCATATTGAGTCTTTTAAAAAAATTGCATTTTGAGGTATGGTTATGGTATTGGGTGTCATGATAGTACTTAGTTATGGTAAGTCCAAGTTTTTTTGTGAGATTTAGTAATGTCCTCCTCAACACCATTCTGTTAACTGGGTCTTGTGAATTTTTGCAGGTAATGTCACATTCCTTAGCTTTCCTTGTAGTTGCACTTTCAGTAGAAAACATTCTTGACAAACTTATTTCTTGAACTGCAGGGCAGAGGGTTCATGTGTTGGCATAATGGCTTCATTTCTGAGATACCTCTATTGTGAACCATCCCAGTTACGGGAATATGCTGAACTGCGAATGGGTTTACTTAAGATCTTAGTGCAACCTCATGGGCCAAAGCACAAAGAAGCACCCTCCATACTGGAATGTGAGATTCTTCGACTTCTGTGTGATTTGATTCCACACTTGCAGGTACAGCTGTTCCCTGACCCTACCTTTTACAAACAGATATTATCAAAAATAACAATAGGATTATTATTATTGTTGTCTTTCAAGTGTGCACATATAGCATTCTTTTCCATTTTCTGTAGATGCAATTTGTTGATAATATATAAATCTAACAAACTGTCTCATTCTGGTAGAAGATAAGATTTTGTTCAAATCTGAAACACCTGCTAAGATAGGAACTGAAACATGTTTACCGTAATTACTTCTGTTTAGTTGCCTCAGTAAACATACAGTAAACTTAGAAAGACAGTAATGAGAAAATTTTTTTAAATGGCAAGATATTTGTCAAAACCACATAGTTTTAACTTGAAGTGGATAATATTAAAATTAAGCAAACTATATGAGAAGCATGATCTAAGTACTTCTAGATATTCCTTTCTCATTCTTTATAACAGTGATTAGTGGGTCTGAACAAAATTTAGTTGTTCTGGAATGTGCTGAAGATTTTGAATGTTTTTTTAAGCTGCACAGTGATACATGATAGGAGCTAGGAATTTAATCTCACAATCCCCTTTGGTTACAGGCCTGTGATGTTGGTTAAACTTAAAAGCTCTGCTTTTCCTCATGCTTTACCATGATTCCAGTTAAGCATTTTGTACCTATCTTTTCCTTCTTCTTTTGATATTAGGACAAAGCTTCAGATAGATATATTCAGCCAAACATGAGGTGCTTTGTCCTTTTTGCTGTGGAGAGAGGGTTCATTAATATGACTAATATAAAGCTAAGTAGGCTTCTTATAAGCATATTTAGTAGCATCTTTCTGCTATGGCATTTTCCTAGAAAAGTCTTCTTTGTACTCACAGCTACTTTCCACAATCTTTTAGAAGACATATAGCTTCCATTATACATGTGTATCTTGGTTCAGGTCTATTCCTTGTGATGATGGGCGCATGCTGACCTTTTCTATTCTCAGAGAGATTTCTGATTTTGTTTCAGTTTTACCCAAGCTTCAGTATAACATTGTGTTTTAAATGTATGACCAAGCTTCAGGCTTGAAAACATTTAGCCATAAAAGTGGCACTGAATAAAACTCACAAAATTGGTTATGAATCTTTGTTTCCTTCATACATGTTGGCATTTATTTTTTTAAAACAAGAAATCAGTTGTTTTTTTAAAACAGAAATATTTTTTTCGAACTTGTATTAATACTTGAACATTTTTGTCTTGCCTGAGATGCAACTTCCACAATGGAAGGTACTTCCTTCAGGAAACCTGTTTGATGGACTGTTTTGTAATGTATCAATTCCTTCCTCTTCTTTCTCTGAACCTCAGGTTGTTCTTATACTTTCATTTTAGCATAGCTTAATTTAGTTCTCTGTGTAATATAGATGCTGAATGTTTCCCTGTCATTTTGTCTGACAATGTCAACCAAGCTGTTAGAAGTACAGCTCTTCACTTGTAGACTTTTCTGCTGATCAATTCAATGAGATTTCTGCTTAGAGCAGATTATTTATAGGAAAAAAAGGAATAAAAATCAGGGTGTGATGCTTAATGCTAGCTCCAGAGTTTGGATTGGAACAGTGCATTTGTCTGGAAGCAGAGTTTTCAAGAACAGAAAACACTGTCATCCAATACATGGGGACTTTCTGGGGACAATCTGCTTCTTGAAACCTCTTTAGCAAGCATTTAGATATGGAGATACTGCTTTTGGGTATCACACTTCAGTTTTTAGTTTTTGTGGTAGTTAGATTGAGTGGTGTTCTAGAATTGAGACACCACTGCCTTTCTCTTTTGAGACAAATGGTAAAATCATGTTTATTTTGTAAAGGAAGTATTGTAGAGCCAGATGTTTCTGTTATAAGAATGTTTACTTGCTTAATGAAATCCCCACTCACTTTTTTTCTGCTGTTGTAGAAGCCCAAATAGCTGAGTTAATTGCTGTTGCTTTTGAGTAAAAAGGGATTTTTCTCATCAGCTACCAAGAAATATTTTAATTCTTTCATGTGTTTCTCATTTTACTTCAAAATATCAAACAGCAGTTCATAAGTTGTTTTTTTCAGGGAAGTTGAATAAGGGATTCCTGGCATTAGTTTTTAAGATGTTTCTTCAAAGATTTGGTACTATGCAATAGAAACATAGCAGAACTAGTAAAACTAATTCTAAGTTCTGCATAGACAGGGAAGGGCACCTAAATCATCATGTGTTTTGCCTTTTTTTTTGTTTTAACCCCTTTTCTGCAGCTTAAAGACTTACTGCAAGTTACAGAAGCCTTGTTTTTCCTGCAAGAGCTGTTCCTCAGCCTACTACGCTATCCTTCGTTTTGGGAAGTTCAGTTAACGCAGCTTAGTCTGCAGCTGTTATGCTTCTGTGAAGTGTGTTTAAATGTGACAGGAGAATGCTCATCTTTAATCTCCCTAATAGAGGACAACTTTGAGCTCCTAAAAGAGGTAAGAGTATATGGTAAAAATGTAAAATAGTTCTATTAAATTTAAAGATTGTCATGTTTAAGGCAGCAGAGACATAGATACATGGCATTCACCTGATGGTGACCAGTGTTGATTTCAAAAGTTTCTCTTTTTTTTTCCCTTTTTCAGAAGATAAAAACTGGTTCTGTGTATATCATTTCTTTATATATTAATATTTTAGTACAAAAATTTGTTTAAAGTGAGTTTCAACAGTTTGGACAAAGTAGCTGAATGTTCTAATTACTTAGTTAAAATGCTATTTCTGCACAGCTGTATTCTTCATTGCTCTGTCACTGCATGTGCACTTACCATGATTCATTAAGATAATCTTACAAAGTTTTGGTAGTTTCCAAAACTAGTAGTTTGTTCTGTTTACTGTCACTGAGAAACAGAAGAGACTTGGAACTTTTTTCTTTTTTCGTCATAGGTATTTCCAGTGGACCAGTATATAGTTGGGCTAGCACTTCTCCTTCTGCAAACTCCAGAAAGTCAGCAAAAGTCAGTCTTGAGTCTAGGTAAAGCTCATCTTGTGAAAGAGGAATCCACACTCTTAAAACTGTGTCTTTGCTTCTTCATATTTATGAAATAAGCACAGCATTCCCCTGGAATTGGATTGGGTGGTAAAATTGGGCTTTCTTTATAAGCGGAATTTTTCCTGAATTTAAAAAGTAATGGCAGTAAAAATAATTTTTCCTACTACACTGACTTATTCCATTGATGTTAATGTATTTTAAGCTCCCTGCTGTCTTGGTGCTTATTGGTTTCATTTTTGAGCCAACAGGATATTCTTAGCTGATGCTCATGCATCCTGAGTGGTTTCTTATTACAGGTATTGAGAGCAGGCATGACCATCATGGCAATGTTTGGCCGTGCTTTTGACTTAGCAGTTTTGATTAGTGTGGTTATTCCAGTAAAAACAAAGGTCTGTGCTACATTTAATTTCTGTATTTTTTGCTGCCATCAGGTACTTTGCTATAAACAACAGAAATATTTGTGTCTCTAAATGAAAAATGGCAAAAAAATCTTTTAGTCTTTATATACATATACGCTAAATCTGGGGACCTTTACTTTGCTCAAATGGAGTGTTTCCTAGAAGTGCCTCTGTCATGCCTAAAGGTACCAATCTTCTTTCCTTTTTTTCCTCCTTGACCTTTGCTTTTCCTCATTTTCTCTTAAACAGCCTATAAGCTGCTTTCGTGTTCAGAAACCCAGGACATCTCAACCACAGCCCTTACTTTGGTGATGCCTGTGCTACAGATCTTATCTTCTACAACAGTTGGAGATTGCATATCAGGGGATGTTTCTGGAGCTACCAGGCAGCAGCTAGCTGTCAAACTGTTGGGAATATTAAAGGAGGAAGGTGTGAAGGATAAACAGGAATTGGTAAATTGATAAAGTTTCTTTCCTTTTTGGGGGGCACGTAGGGGAAGCATTTAACATTTTTTCTGCGCAAAGCCTAGCTGCTTGGGAAAGACTCTGCGTGTGGGAATTTCTTTGCGTGATACATTCTATGGGAATGTTTGAAAATATATATAGTCCATACAACTAGAGCAGTGGTGAAGTGAAAGTTTGTTTCTTTTCTGGATATTGGTTTTATTTAGCAAATGAGATTTTTTTACTTTAAGAGACCATATAGATTTAAGAATTCACCTCTATTACTAAGCAAGTAACTGGATTTAGCAGAAACCAAGGTTACTTATATTTACTCTGTTTCTTTCAGACTTGTTTATTCTCTGCATCTCTTTTTTCCTTACTGTTGTGTGTGGCTATTATGTACTGTTCTTTTTACCTTGGCTGAAAAGAGTTACATAGCACCTAAGTGCCAATGAACAAATTTTGTCTCATTAACCTTAATGTTTTTATATGTTCTCTTGGGGTTTTTTGGGTTTTAGTTATTTACTTATGTCCCACTTCTCTGCCATCTATTTGTTTATCTGCACTGTTCCAAGAACAGGTGACAGCAAATCTCTTTGATCAACATGTGTCTAGCAGTGGGGTAGCTAAGCTCCCTTACTGCTTTACAACCCTGTGTAAGACATGTAGTCTAGCCTTTCATAGGAAATGGAGCCCAGATGAGGTTATCTAGGGTCCTATCCAATCACATGTTGAAAACATCCAGTGATGGGAGCTATGATGGAGACTATACCATGTCCCTGGGGAGGTTGTTCCAGTGAATGATTGTTTTCACTATCAAAAATGTCTTGCTTGTAATGTTGTCCCTCACCTTCTCCCAGGTATCTCCCAATGTATCCATTGCCCTTTGTATTCTCCAAGTGACTCTTTGTGAAGGGAGAGCTTTTGTCCTCTTAGTAACTGCCCTTCAAGTACTGGAAAATAATAACATCTCCCCTTGAGCCTTCACTTCTGCAGGGTGAAAAGACCTGAAAGCACTCCTTTGACCCATCTTCAGTCCACCCACATCTGTTTTGGAGCTGTGGGGGCCAGAACTGGGCACACTGCTCCATGTGCAGTCTGACAAGCGCTGGTGAAGTGGGATGGTCACATCCCTCTCTGTGAGCAGTGCCCCATGGATGCATCTCAGGATCCACTTTGCCTCAGTAGCTGCAGCAGTCACTGCTGACCTGGTGTCTGCATGTTGTCCGCTGGGAGCCCCGGGCTCCTCTTGGCAAGGCTGTCCCACAGCTCACGGGACCTGGCCTGGCCGGGCTCTTCGGTCTGGGGCTCCCAGGTGCAGGGCTCTGCACTTCCTTGGTTGAACTTCACACAGTTCCTGTGGCCCCATCTTCCAGCCTGTTCATATCTCTGTAAGGTGACTCTCCCTGCTGATGAGTCCCACTCAACACCCAGTTTAGTGACACATAAAACGTGGTGAGGGTGCTTTTGGTCCCATCATCCAGATCATTCATGGAGATGTTACAACTTGGAGCCCGGTACTGATCCTTAGGGGGCCCCCCTTGGGACAGGCTGCCAGCCTCAGAAAAGCACATTGATGAGGAGAAAAGGAGGTATTGAAAACCAGCATTATCAGTAACTTTTTTCCTGTCCTGTCTAGTAATTGGCTTATGTCTTCCCAGGCTTCTACTTAACTGCTTATGTATCTGATCAGCCATTTCTTCTTTTTGATAGCTCTGATTTATTCCAGTTCCAGCTGAATCCTGACCTTCATGTATGCTGCTGTGAAAATCCTAGCAAGGATCTTGTAGTCCCCAGTGGCTATTTGACCACCTTTCCATTGGGAGTGTGCTTCTTTTTTTTGCTTTTTACAGCACTCAGAAGTTAAATGTCCTTTAATGGCTTTTTTTTTTCCTTTTGCACTGATGATAGTGGGGAATATTTCTACCTTTCATGACATGATTTTGAAAGTTAGGATGGGGCTAGGCTTTCATGTATGCTTTGCCATTGAGGGATTTTATTTATGTATATATGTGTGTGTATGTGTATATATATACACACAGAGCCCCCTATATATATTTATGCTGATAGACTGTAATTTTGTACTTAACTAGCTTGACTAGAGTGCAGCAATAAAATAAAATTGTGATCATAACCTCCCAATAAAGGGAGAAGAGAGTGAGTACAATTACATAGCGAAACCTTTTGGAAATGTAATGTGGAATGGCAAATATCAATATAATATTTCAGGCTCTACCAATTTTAGCAGTTTTTCTCAGGCACTTAAAATATATTGAGAAAAAGAGAACATCACTACCACAAACACAGAAAAAGCCCCACGAACAAACAACACCCTCTCAAAGAGAACTCCAAGCAGCAGAAAACCTTTCACAGGATTCTGCTTTTGATTTCAAGACATGTTATCGTCTACAAGCAGGCAACTAAACAGTGCATCTTATGTATCCTGGAACTCTTACTAGACCTCTGTATGTCCTTGGATAAAGTTTAAATACCTTTTTAAATAATGGAAGTATCACAGCTGTACCCAGAAGACATTTTTGTCTCCAAGTGATCTTTCCAGCCAGAGGAGATAGCACTTCAGATTGCTGATTTTTCACATACAATAGTTGTAATGTGTAAGTAATGGAATAAGCTAATTTTAATGTCATTTTTAAGAAGTAATCCTCCCTTCCATTTATCTACATTCTACTTTCC
Source organism: Zonotrichia albicollis (assembly GCF_047830755.1). Lineage (NCBI taxonomy): Eukaryota > Metazoa > Chordata > Aves > Passeriformes > Passerellidae > Zonotrichia > Zonotrichia albicollis. The sequence continues at coordinate 52,210,371 of NC_133860.1, forward strand.
TATTAGCCAAAATAAATTTACATTGAATCAAACAGTGTGATTAAAATGAAATTCTGCACTTTTAATTAGAACAGCTTTTACCACTCAGAGTCTTTTTTTTTCCCCTGGTTATTTAAAGCTGAGTGGACACATGCCTTTTGTATGCTGAATTCTGCTTTCAATGTTCATTTGGAGATCTCTTCTCCAATGCTTTCTTCACCTCATGTTTATATAAATGTTCTTCACCTGATTACTGCCGGCTAACTACTTTCTTGATAATGTAAAGATATTTTCTAAGGAAGCAAATAATTAGTGAGAAAGAGATGTCATGTCTTATATCAAGCTTTGCTGTTTAATGAAAAATTTTGAACTTTATTTTACAGGAGTTTTAAAATATATATACCCTTATATAAAGATCCAACTTAATTCCTCCTTTGCATTTTACAACTTTCCTGCTGCTAAAGGGTATCTACCATGAATGCAACTCTTATTCAAAGGCTGTATTTCGGTTAGAAGAAATCTATGGAGGAGTGGGGGAAAATGTTGGAAAATCCTTTTAACTTCAGCACAATAGTATATTATCCTTATATTCCTGGTTAATGCCTAGTTTTGTACCCTACATTTCTTAGTACAAATGCTAGAAGTTAGTGTGGCCCTGTCTTAACTCCCTATGAGTGTGATTAAGTTCTGCTAATACTTCCTTCTTTATTTGCGTTAGTGATTCATATTTACTGGTTGATATATTAGCTTTGAGAACAAGGGTTGTGTGTCAGACCAAAGAATGATGAGAGAAATATATAATGACTTGATGACATATTTGACGTGCTCTCAAGGAGACAAGATTCACCAGAAGATCAGGAACCATGTCCAAACAAGTCCATGGAAATAGTTAACGTATAGATGTATTCAAATATGGAATGTATATGTATTTGTTTCAGAAATATAACCCAGTCTGTTAGGTTACTGAGCATGAATGCTTTGAGGAGAATTCCCTATGCCTCCAGGAATAAGCTGACATTGTAGTAATATCAGCTTTCTAACCTAACAAATTGGATTGAGAGTTTACTTCCCTGTTTTCAGTGACACAACTGTAGAGTGTTTTGTTCTGAGAAGCAAAGCACTTCTTAAACAAAAAATGTAGAGTCAGGTTAACTTAAACCTGTGGTATTAAGTACTATTAAGAGTTAAGACAGTTTTTAAAAATAATATAGATGATAGTTAAAATTCTGGGATTATCCCATCATTGCTAAAAATGTAAGTTTTAACATACTTGAGAATGACAATGCCCATTTTAGTGGGCAAGTAGCACTGCAGTTATCATCAAGAATAGGAATGATGGATGTCAGATAAAATGGGGACTTCTGAGCAGGGAATTATTAACCCATTGAAACATCTTAAATGAAAGAATTCCTATAAAAGATTTTGAAAAAATCTATCACAGTGTATTATTTATATTTATTGCATTGCCACCATAATAAATGTTTTGGATGTTACGATTGTTCTTTCTTGGTACCTTATTTGTTTGACACTTTGATTTGTTTCACTTGTTCTCAGGTGCCCTGCAAACTCCTATGCCCCATAACCAGCTCTTACAGTTCATTGTATACAACCTGGAAGATCATGGAGCTCATGAAAGAGAAGTCTGCAGTTACTAAGTGGCTATCTTCAGTGAAGTCACTACTACCTTTTAGCACTCAAATACCTGCCCATGTTTTTCTTTTGTTGGCTTATCTATTGATCCAAGAAAATGGAGACAGTCTTCACAGTGTACTCCAGGCTACAACAGAAATAGCCAAGGCTGATTGTTCTCAGGTAAAGATCTATTTTTAGTGGTTTGGGACTTTTTTCAGGAGTTGGGTTGGATTTTGCAGACTGAGAGGAGCAAGTCTGCCGCAGCTTCATGATGCTAGGCCCAGCAAGTGGCAAGGCTGCATCCCTAGGAGGTACAGTGTGGATCTCTCCAGCAACAGTGCATAGATGGCCGGTGTGTTGAGAACATGCCTTCTGGATCCCAGTCTCACCAGCTGTTGGCATCTCAACACTGCAGTTGCTGATGGAGACTGCCCCTCATCCTGCAGAGATGTGCACACACCTATACTCTCAGCTTACTCTCCTTTGTGTGTCACTTAGAGCAAAATATGTATTATGTCTCTGTTTTGGAGTATTTTGTGGTTGTTTAGACTTAGGAAGAAGACTGGCTTATTTGTTGATATTATCCAGGAAGCATGAAAATACAATATGAGGAAGCTGAAAAGGGGCTACCAATAATTTCTAACTTCTGATCACCTTATGAATTATTCTCTATGTTTTTTATGGTTACTGGAAGACTGCCAAGTTCCTTGTGACACCTTTATTCTTGCTTTTTAGAAATATGTGCATAGTCTTTGTCTGCTTCAGTACTGAATTCAAGCTAGAATTATACAGAATGCTTAAATTTGCCTCCATAATCTGGAAAGATGAAGGGGGTTATATGGAAACAGCAACGTAATGCAGAGGGAATTGTACAGAAACAACCATAACTTATCTGTAAAATAGGCAAGAGAGAAGTGTTGATTCAGCTTTAATTTATGTCATAAAGACAGGCTTTATTTTCTTTGGGGTTTAAAAAATTGCTTTCTTCAAAGGGTTTGCATGTTCTACAGCACATAAATTTTTTAAAAGTTACAATTTTGACTGTATTATTTAAATACATGTTGGAAATCTGGTAGCATAAAATTCTTATCTCCAGGAAAAACAAAATCCTTTAAGAAGCAGACAGGTTAGAAGTAGAATGAATTTGCCAGAAAATAACACCTTTTACCTCCTACAAGCTATTTAGACCTCTTGTTGAGAGGAGGGGTGAAGAGCTAATCAATGAAAAGGGAAAGAATGTAAAATTTAGAGGTAATGAAAAGTGTGATCTGACTATGACAATGTGATCCTAAGCCAGGACTCAGAAATGAGTCTTCCAAATACATTTCCTTATGTAACTGAGACAGTTTTTTGAGGGAAGACACTGAACACTAAGCTCAAGTAAACTTAATCGATGCTTTGTTGGCCTACTTTATTTTTTTCAAAGTAGTTGTTAAAACTTCAGTTTTTCACTTAGAAAGCACCTAACTGTGCTCAAAGGTCAGGAGTATGAAGCAAAATGAATTGCACTTCTGTGTAAAAGCAAAGCTGAACTTATGTATAACTACCTGGGTATCTCTTCTTTAACTTAGTTTTTTCTTGAAAATGTTTCTGTAAGTCAGGTTTCAAACTTATTAGAAGTGGTATGCTTCTCAACTCAACTACGAATAGTTTGACATGTCCACTAAATAGTTTTGACCAGGGATCCAGGTCCCAGTCCTTGTAAATTAATTATTCTCTAGGAAAAAGGTAGGTATGACGTACATCTACCCTGTTGTGGGAACCTTTCTTTGTCTTCTGATCCAAGCTGCTGCCAGTAAGGCAGGTTTCTTCTTGTGCCTAGCTAGCTGTATATAAATTATCTCCAGATGCTCTGGCAGTGGATTTCGGTTTTTGTGGACTATATCTAACCTGTTTGTTGCATTGGGTCTTTGAGTGGGATGATGAATCAGTGGCATATTATAGAAAAGGGAGGAATAATGCTTTGTTTATTAACTATCTTATATAGTTGCCCAAAATGCAGTTTAACAGTCATACAAGAAAATAAGTAACTTGCGGAAAAAATACCACTGAAGTAATATGGGACCTGAGCAGAATGGCCTGAAGCCTGACTGTAGGGAATGACTGTTGTGAATTTCATTGGATTGATCTAAAATAGTTCAATTGACTTTAAATGAACAGGTTTGGAGACAAAGCAAAGAGCTAGTCAGCAGAATTACAGAAGCTTTAAACAGATACAGGGAGAGTGATTTAACTTTAAGCTATTAATTTTTAGCATTATGTGAGTGGGGTTTTCTGCATTGTTTATTCTTATTTTAAGCCAGAGGTTTTGTTCACCAATACAGTAAGTAAGATTAATGGACAAATTCTGTTGAGCTAACTATTGTGGTCAGACTACCTTAGAATGTTTCTTAGAATTAAGAAACATTCCCTAGAATTAAGGACCTTCATGAAAAAGTCCTCCCTGGAAGGACTTGTGTAAGGACTGGGAAGTATGGCTTGTGTCCAAAGGCAATGAGAAGATGAAGTTCAGACTTCATAATATGTTTTGTTTCCCTAGCAATCAGCAGAAGTCCTTGTGAATTAGAAACTATTGCAAAAATGCAGAACTCAATCTGATTTGTTGATACTTTCTTACTGGCTCACATTTTGTCAGCTGATAAGGTGTGTAGATGGGGAGTACATTTAGTTTTTTAAATTACTGTGGGCTTTAAAATACTTTTCTGCAAAAAATGGAAGGTACTTGGGTATCTTTGTAGTAGTATCGCATAAAGCAATCAGTATAACTGGTAATATAGCAGATGTTCTGCTGAATACTATTTGAAAATTTGGTATGGGAAAAATAGTGTGCTTCTTTGGGATGATGTTTCTGTTCCTTGTCCTCAGTTAAGTGCAACCAAGAACACCATTATCTCCAGTTAGCAACATTTAATGCATTTCTAGCTTTTAAATGATGTATTTTACTCCAAAAGATTTTAATGCTTTGAAACTTGAAGTTACTGTCTGGCTCATTTGAACTTGGCATCACCTGGCATCTGTCTTATATTCAAGGAAACTTTTTGTCTACCTGTATTATTTGGTTTCTGTGCAACCTTCCCATTACCTAAGACTTGGTTTAACCAAAACAGGTTCTTGCTGGAAGAATGTTGAGCCTTTGGCACTCAAGTCTTATTTTGAGTTCTCTTTAATGAGGAACTATTTAGTTTTCTTCATGTATACCTACAGACTTAATTTTCTCTCAGGCAGTGCTGTTGTCTCTTTAGCATGAGTAAAGCAGGGAAATACAACAGCAGAGACTAGCTTAAACAAATCATTACAGTTGGGGAGTGCAAAGAAAAGGTTGGGTAGCAAATTAAATATCATCTTTTGAGTGCAGGTTTCACTTTTCTGTGTTTCAGTGTTAATGCAGACATTAACATTTAATCTTATTGCTGAATTTTACTTGGGACCAGACCAATTCTGCCATATGCTGGAGAAGTGGTATAACTTACTTCCCTCATGCCCTTTCCTGTTTTAAAGAATATAATGCCATCAGCGTTTTCAACACTATTCTGTTGTCAAATCATCGCTGACAAGGTACTGTGAAGAAATTTAGTTCTAGCCTAGCCAAAATCAGGATACAACAGAAGCTGTAAAACTGCTCAACTTTTCTTAAATCCAAAAATTTGAAAGAAAAGGAAAGGAGGTTGCCACTGGGAAGATGCATTCAGTTTGGGTGTGAAAATCTGTTCAAATGAATACCACCCTAAATTCTCAGCCTCATTTAATTGATTGTGCTTTGAAATATTTTTTTAAAACCAGTCCTTTTTCTAGGCAGGTCATTGGGTGATGATTGATTCTATAGAAGGTTGACAACAATTTTGAGAAATAGAAAAAGAGGAAGACTAGTCAATTCCACAAAAATCTGGATTTTTTTGTTTGTTTGTTCTGTTTATGAAGGGATTTACTCTATTTAAGAATGTCAAATCCTATTTGGAAAATGGAAAAAACTAAAGCATTATAGTTTATTCACTAGGTGGTAAATGCAGATTCCAGAACGTATTTTAAGCCTGTGGAAGCACCAGTTCACCATTGCTGAACTGTAAAGATAATGATGACTTGTAGAACAGTTTTTTTTTTTGGTCTCTGACTTGGAACCAGAATAGAGCCATGTATGCAAAATCCCAGAGCACTTGAATTATTAATTATTATTCTTCCTGTGGACTGAGAGAAATCTTTTTGCGGTGAAAAATGTTATCATCTGCTCATGTAAAAATGCATGTTGAAACAAATGTTGTAGCAGAATTTTCCATTGCTTTTTAACCAGTATCTGTATAAACCACTCATATGTATATATATATAAAATATATAAATAGCATATATATTTGTGTGTTTCTGTATGTTTGTGTTTTAAGTAATCATAAAAAATGGCATCATGAGTAGATGTAATTTAAGATTAAATTTAATCACACAGTGATAAGAAGATGCACAAGAAAACAACTGTAGCACCTGCTTGTGTGAAAATACAGAAAATCTGATTTAAAAGGGAATGGAGATATGTGAGTCTCCTTTATTGTAACTTCTGCAGCAGCTCTCTGGAAGTTTTGTACCATATAGTAAGAATACAATAAATTATATTGTATTATGTAACAGGTTTCTCATATATGCATGCAGAAAAAAAATACATAAAAGTTATGATTTTCTAATATGTTGGGACAAGTTCATTGTCTTTTCTAAGGTGTCATGTTGGCAAATTTGGCAAATTTCAATTTATTTCCAAAATTTGTTCTATTTTAGGTCCCAAATCTGATCCCTGTTCTGATATTTAAATTGGGAAGACCTTTGGAGCCTGCACTTTACAGGGAGATATTGTATACTTTGCCTACACTTGGTGTACATAAGGTCAGAATGAAAGATTTTTAGTAAAATGAAAACTGAATCAATAAAATGTCATTAATTTATAAAAACTATTTAGACTGAGCAGCGTATATCTTGCTTAACTTATTTTTAAGCTTTTGTATGACTTTGTTGTATTTTGGATGGGATATGATAATTGTTTTAAAGTTAAACATACATTACACTTTACTGTCTACACCATATGATCATTATATATGTCATGAGAGGATGTTCTTGGACTTGTTATTTGCTAAAGGTTTTTGGAAAATGGCTTTCAGTCTATTTCTGATACTGCATTTAGATGTTTTTTCCTGATTGTACTTGATTGTAAAATAATGATTTGTACATTACTCTTTGTCCTTGGACATATAAAATAACAAAAACACTTGGTTAAAAATTCCTTTCAGGTTTGTGTAGCTCAGATTCTACGTGCCATACACATGCTGGGGAGCACAGCTAAGCTCAGAGCAATTGCCTCACGGCTGATGACATCATTATGGGAAAGACAGGTTAGAAACTTCTTGTAGTGTCACTATAATAAGTTCAGTTGAAAAACTTTATTACCATTAACCAACGAAGAAAATAATTGTGGAACATTGCTTCTACTAGTATGTCGCTATCAGCACTATGAAGTAAATGGTGTTAATGGTGTCTACAGTGATCTTCTAGTAGAATATTTAAATACTATGTCTTTCATGGAACTTTATTTTCATTTCATGACATCTCAAACTGCAATTAGAAAAAAAATTGTTTGAAGGATGACTTTCTGCTTTTCATTATATGCAGTAAGAATAAGGTCTTAGTGTTGTGGTTTAACCCTAGCCAGCAGCCAAGTACCACACAGCCACTCACTCACACCCCCACCCACCAGTAAGATTGGGGAGAAATATCAGAAGGTGAAAGAAAGAAAACTGTTGGTTGAGATAGACAGATTAATAGAGAAAACAAAAGCTGTGCAAACAAGTAAAACGGAACAAGGAATTCACTGCTTTGCATGGGCAGACAGGTGTTCAGCCGTCTCCAGGAGAGAGATCATGTGTAATGGTGGCTTGAGAAGACAAATGTCATCAATCCAAATATCTGCCCCTTCCTCCTTCTTCTCTCCACTTAATATCCTGAGCAGGATCTCATATGGTCTGGAATATCCCTCTGTTCAGTTTGCGTCACCCATCCTGTCTATGTCTCCTCCCAACCTTGCTAGCATCCAACTTCCTTCCCAGCATGAAAAGCAGAAAAGGCCTTGGCTGTGTGTAAGCCCTGCTCAACAATAGCAAAAACATCTCTGTATTATCACCACTGTGTTCAACACAAATCCAAAACACAGCCCTATACCAGCCATTGCAAAGAGAATTAACTCTATCTCAGACAAAATCAGCACAATATTTTGCTTCTGATTTTTTTGAAGATGCAATAGAGACCTGGTCTACAAAAGCCAGTTCGATCTCAATGAAGCATTAGAGATGAATAGTGGAAAAAAGCAAAATATGGTATGCAATAATAAAAATCAAAGTGGTATGCAGAAGTCCTTTAGAAGTGCTACCAATTGAAAATGCGGTTGCACTTTTAAAGGTGTGATGATCATTTGAAATCTTTTCTAGGATCGAATTTATCCAGAACTGCAGAAGTTCTTGGCAATGTCTGATATGTCCTCTGTATCTGTTGACAAAGATGCGCAATGGGAAAAGCTGATTGCTAAAGCTGCTTGTGTAAGAGATATATGTAGGCTGAGGTAAGTGCAAGTGTTACCTATCTTATATCTTTTTAAGGGAAAGAGTTGTTTTCAGAAAAGCTACATCATTATTTTTTTCTTACTCTGTTACATTAATTGTGAGTAATATTTCTCAAGTTGAGACTCAGGCATTGCTAATCTGAGCAGCTACTAAGTTTGGGGTTTTCTATTATGACTAATAGAATGCACACAAAATACTGTTAAAATTAAATGATCTTTATCTGGAAGATGCATCTTATACTAGGTAGACACTTCAGGCGTAACACTTCCAGATTAGAAAAAGGGATAAATGACAAGCAGAAGAAAGAACTAGTTGTCTCTTTTGATCTATTCAAAGAAAGATAAAATTTTTTTTCTGAAAACCATATTTTGTCACATGTACATTTTTGGTCTTTATTCAGGTATAGTACAACAGAACACTGTTGTGCAGGTCTAACTGGATACTACATTGAATCTTTCCAGCTCTAACAATCCATGAATATCAGTACTTGATAATAATTTAGAGTTCCTGAAAAGAGTATTTTTAAATGCGTTAGTATTTACTGCCTGGTTTTATGTGCACCATATCATCTTTTTTGTTTGTCACCTGTCTTGAGTTCCAGTTTTTGCTTTCTTGAAGGTCAGCTACTAACAGTTGAGCAAATTCAAATAACTTTTAAGTATCAACTAAAAACAAGTTCCTAAAGAAAATACCTTTTCCTTTACCTCTTCAACCTTCTTCCATTTTGCCAGACAGTGTTTTTCAATAAGTTTTTTTAAAGTGAAAAGAGAGAAATTCCTTTTTTTAAAGTGAAAAAGAGAAATCTCAATGTACCCATAGAATTCTTTTTGCCAGTTAAGTGGTATAGCTGGAGTTCAGGTGTATGCACTTTCTTTATGCATTTAGAAATTATTTTGAAGAAAGTGTGAACAAACAGACAAGTCACAATTTACCATGCATATAAATCACCCACCAGATACCATTTACCATAATCTCTTACAGACGTAGTATGAGGAACTGTTGGACACCTTGCCACCCACAACCCAATAAAACTGAATGGATAGTTAAAAGACTGGAAAGCTAAAGCAGCCCATACAGTCACTGAGGGAAAGACAATTAGCATTGCAGCAGGAAAAAAAGAAAAAAAAAAAAAGAAAAGGGAAAACATAGCTATCTGATGTAAAAAGGATATTTGGTGCCAGAATCTCCACCAATACACAGTAGGGACTACTTGCAGGAGACTGCAACAAAGAATCATAAAATAGTGCATTTGGACTTTCATTCTCTGTCCCTTCTTGAATAATCTTTTTCTAATAATAATAATATTAGATTATTCAAGAATAATCTAATTCTTGACATAATCTTTTACTGAACAGAACATACTTAGACAAAACCTTCTACAACTTAATCACTCAGTGATCTTTTATTTGGAACTTGATGGCTGCTGATTTAATTCGCCATGTCACTCAGCCTTTAGAGCACTCTGTCATATCCTCCTTGTATGTTTTTTTTTGTGTGTGTGTGTGTGAATTCCCAGTTCTAGGCAGTTTTAGTTGTCGCTTAAATAAAACCAGCAATTAATAAATTTTTGTGCATAAATTATAACTTGTATGTATGTTTGAATATTGCCTTCTATGTTCTTTTTTTTTCCTTTAGACCATACCAGCATGGAGCAGACATGTTGGCTGCAATTTCCCAGGTATTAAATGAATGCACAAAACCTGATCAAGCTTCACCCGCTGCCATAGTATTACAGGGTCTACGGGCGCTTTGTGAGGCTGAGGTAAGATTAAATTGGCTTGTCCATGTGTTTTGAGTTTTCCTTATGGTCCATGAACTTTTTTCCCGGTTGGTTCTTTTTTAAGAGTGCATTGAGTTGCTGCAGAATTTCCTTTTCTTCTGACAAATTTAATTCCTGTCTTCCAACATAAGTTAATAGTTCCTGGGAAATTGTACCATGACTTCCTACCACAGCAGATCAGCCCTTCAGTGCATGAGCTGAAATTTTAAATCAGCTTTGCAGATCATTCCGTGCATCTTTCCTTGACATTTGAAAAAGAAGTCTGTTTGGTACATAATTTTGATTGGCTGAAAGGCACTTAAATAAAGTAATTTTTGTATCTTCTTACTGGCCTGCCCTGCTGTGTCTTGTTCATAGAGTGTACCAGATAGGCAGTGAAATCACTAGCAGCTGGGAGGTTTGCCATAATGTGTTCATTGCTTACTGATGAAGAGGGCAAATAAGCTTTGGGATAAGCTGCCCAGAGAGATTGTGCTGTGTCCTTCCCTGGAGATTTTCCCATTCCTTTTGGACACAACCCTAAGCAACTGGATCTGATCTCAAAGCAGTAACCCTGCTTTGAGCAGGAGGCTGAGCTGGAAATATCCTGAGGTCCCTTTGAACCGAAATAGAGATGCTACGATATCTCTAAACTGCGATATCTCTAAGCTAGGAGACAAGGCTCTCTGTTTCCACATCCCATATGGTGATGTCCTGGTATTGTGATGCAGGCAAGACATGCTGTGAATCTGCTACTGACAAACTGTACTATACAGGCCGTCAGAGTAGTGAGCTAATTATATCCTGCAGGAATATTTGATTACCCATTCTCTGCCAAACAATTTTATGTTTGTCCACTACTACACTTCCACTGAAGTGTTTACTGCAGTAATGCCAGCCATTGCCACATTATTTGAAATCACTGAGCAGTTTAAGAACAATATAGCAAATCATCCATAGATATTTGTATTCAGTATAATTAAAAATCGTCATACAATGGCTGCTAAGAAACAATTTATTTAGGGTAATTTTTTGTTTGCCTTTGGTGTGAAGTTTGGCTCTTCTTAAGGTCACATAGATTCTTTGAATGCTGGCCTTGGTATTGAATGTGTTTTCCCAGGCTGGATTATATTTAGACTTTGTCTTGCAAAAAAGTAGGGTTAGATATATGATAAATTTCTCATCCTACTATAATAGCCTCATTTGAGAACAGATGTATATTGTACCACTGTTGAGGACTGGAAGGCTAAGGCTGCTCAAGATGGAAAAAAGAAAGGAAGGAGGGATGGATAGACTTTGTGGATGTTACCAGTTTTTTCTGTCCGAATTCTATTCGCCTTATTTTCCCAACTACAGTGTAATGTTCTGGGAGACCTAATCTACCACCTAGCTATTCTGAAACTTTAACAGGGAACTCTCTTGTGGTTTGGCAAGCTGGGTAACCATTTGGGTTAAGTAATTTAATCTGTCTCTTATTTATTGTTTAGACTGTAGTGTGCAGTGCAGAAGGGATGTAATCGTAGACATTGGTTTTGTTTTGGTGTTTTCTGTCTCTGCCACTGACTTAAGGGAAAGAGATATAGTCTCTGAGCTTTTCCACTTGCAGCTGCTTAGATGTAGGATTTTAGAGAGCACCAAACTTTCACTCAGCTTCTGAACCAGAATAATAAATTATGTTTTCGTATGTATAGTGTTGACTTGGTTGATGATGGAACCCTATACACCATGTGGCTTTGCCAGGGTTGAGTTCTGAGAGTCTCAGAAAGGTTCCTTTGTTAAAGTAATGTGATAACAAAATGTGCTATGACATTGATTTCTTTTTTGGTTGACTCTTGTGTAAGAATAGTTATCCATTCTGCTGACTGCAGTAATTATTTTGTGTAAAGATAGTGACCATTCAAAGTGGATCCTACATGAATAGTGTTAAGAGTATAACAGCTTTTGCAGGACTTGCAAGAAGGGCTAGCTGCTTTCTACCCCCTCTTTTTTTTTGGCAGGTGTAATATAAGGTCATTAATGAATAATGCACGATGACTTGCACATCAAAAATGGAAAAAGATCACACAGTTCTTACCAGATCACATTTCCTCGTTTTCAGCATGTAATTTTTTTTCCCCTAATGATTTCATCAGAAGCTAGTATATTTCATTTGAAGCTATCCTGGCATCTAATCGATTTCATGCATCAAGTACAGTATGCAAGCCAAGAAACCTTCAAGAATAAAATTTCTAACATAGTGTTTAAGTCCCCTTTCTGTTGAAATGTTGTTGCTCACTATTTTTCTCCTAAGATTTCTCACCCTTTTAGGGCCATAGGATACTTGAAGCAGATGTTCTTTGTCTCTCCTCAGCATCTGTAAAATTTATCTTTTAGTTTTTTCCCATCTAGCATTCAGTGTTTTGTGGAATGGCACACTTGTTATTTTAAAATCAATTTTTTTAAAATACAGGAAAACATAAACATGAATCAAAATGTATTGTATGAAAAGCACTGTGTGATTTTAGATATTTCCAGATGACAGTGATATGTTAATTTGAACAAACCAGAATGAAAAAACCTCACATAACAAAAAATGAAAAAAGACTTAAAAACTTGTACCAAAGTATGACACCAGCATGTCTAGATCTCTAAACACACATTTTCTGCATAGCACATATGCTTTTTTTTCAGACAGTAATTGGCATACCAGTGTTGCCAATTCTCTTATCTTGCTAGTTTTCTGGAGTATTTTGCATTTTTAGAGGACAGCTTTGTGGGGCTGAACAGTGTCTATGGAATCACAGGACTATTCCTTGGGGATTCATGACTAGCAGATAAATTTTATCACAAGATATTTGTCACAGTTGCCCATTCCTCCAGGAAGACACCATGTCAAGGTTATTACTGCTTTTATAACCTTTCTTTATTTACAGTGGGTTTTTATGGGGGTAAAGTACCAGTTTCCCCCTGTTCCATCAGTTTACAGTACATCATTTGGGAGGAGTTTTCTGTAGGACAGCTGTTAAGTTGCAAGTCTAGAAAATACCATCTGAGAAGTAATTGTACAGTAAAGTCTTACAGTCTTTAGTCTTAGGCTAAATCGGAAACTTCTGTTAGGATGCTGACTATTTTTAAGGCCTTTTTTTACCTCTTAGATGAAGTTGGAGAGTATGTGTGTTATGATGGGAAAGAATAAAATTAAACATGCTTGGCTAGCTAATGATTTGTTAGTCTTCCTAAATTACAGTATCAAATTCCACAAATGCACAACTTCTTTTCTCTACATATTAATACATGTTGTTTCCAGACAACTAACTCATTACAAATTTAACATTTCTAGATAGTTGAGGAGGAACTTCCAGTGTAAATAGACATGTCTGTCTTTCTGAACACTGGAAGACCTTTTTTCTAATTCTTACAAACAGTCTGTTTTGAAAGAGTGGAAAGAGAAGTATCATTTTCCCTTGGAATGTTACCAGATGAGGTCTTTCTAGCCATCAGTGGTTGTTACCATAGAAACACATTCATGGGTTTGCTGTTCCTGAAATGAGTTCAACTCAAAATGCATCTTTGGTTTTTTGAACTGCACCCTGAAAAGTGTTTTGTACTTGCTGTAGTGATTGCTTAATTTGGCAATTACCTGCATTCAGAGATACAAAATAGTCTGTTTTGAGCAGAATAATACTAAAACTGCCTTTCTCAATGCCTTTGTGGAATGTCTTCATAAACATACCTTTATTTGATTTCATTATGTAGATCAATTTGTGTTTCTCAATGTCTTTGTCTTGTGTTGCTTTGTTGTAATTTTTTATGATGGAAAGACATTTTCATGGCATTTGCTCAGACTTTTAAGTCTTGATTTGCAATTTTTCACTTTAGAAGGCTGAAAATTATACTTTGCTTTGCCACTGCTATTTTAAAATTTTTCTCTAGACTTTGGTTCTAAGCATACATGGTTTGGGGCTTTTCTTTGTGTTGTGATTTTGTGGGATGGGTGGGGTAGAGTGAACAGAACTATAGTTTTTTGGGGTTTTTGGTTCTATTTGTTGAGTTTTTTTGTTATTTATTTGGTGGTATTTTTTCCCATTTTATACTCTTTTTGTTGCAGTGGAGCCTGAAATCTCAAGTAGTAACAATAGATAAATTACAGAATTAATTTTAGATGCAGTGGCAAAATTCTGTAATGTTAAGTTCTCCGCAGGTAGCAACATTAAGGTTTGATGAAACAGTCCATGACAATTACTTAAGTTTACAGGCAAATACACAGCTTGTTGCCAAGGGAAAGCCTGGGTGACTGAATACATCTCACAAGGACAAAGGAGGAACTTTCGGTACCAGTATTGCGATCTAGTCAACATTGCTGAGAAACTTGACTACTACTTTTTATGACTTATGCATAGCTCTTCAGCTAGAACTGTAGCATTGACTGAGCATCTTAGAGACTTTTTTAGTGCCTGGAAATGCAGAATGTTGTTCTGACTGCTTGTTGAGCTGTCATGCAGATCTTTGAAGGTAAAAAGAAGCTTGGTGAGATGTTTGTTGTTTCCAGGAAGGAAATTATGTATCCCGGAAGACCAATTATGTGTTCTAGTTACAGCATAAATAGGTTCAGTATTAGGTACTAATGTTTAGTATTTATTGTAGTTTGACAGTTTCCAACACTTTCTGGATTCGTGAACTTTTGTGTTTTGCATTTGTTCTGCAAATATTTTTTGCTGTTATTGTTTTTAAAGATTAAAGGCATTTTGTTTTGGAGGGCTCCCAGCAAAAAGAGATTCCTCGGTGGCTTCCTATTGTCCCAGAGACAGTTTGCTTTTCAGCAAATTTGACCAAGTTAAGTAGAGCACTAATGTGGTATGAAGATATATGTAGAGCTCTGTGTATTGCTTACGGTGTGTTATTTATTCCGACAGGTAGTTGCTTTCTCTGGTGAAGTACTGTGCAATCTTACTATGTTATGTCAGTTGATCTTCAAGTGAATTTTTAACATACTTGCTTTTTTACTTCTTATGAATCATATATTAATTCCTGTTCTCAAGAAGGAAGAGCAAAGACAGGACTGGAAAGAAATGTTTAAGCGTTTAAATGTTTAATGTTTAAATATTTAAGTGAAGTTGGGATAGCTGTTAGTAATGATGCCTCCCTCTTTGCTTGCAGGTTGTTTGCATCCGTTCTACATGGAATGCTCTGTCACCAAAGCTGAGTTGTGATACCAGACCACTCATTTTAAAAGCACTGAATGAATTGTTTTCCCTGGTTCCCTCATTAACAGTGAATACAAATGAATTTGAGGTGTGTACTTATGGACTAAGATGAGTCTTTCTTTTAGTATATCTTTGTATGTAACTTGTACACAAGCCTGCTTGATCTTGATAAAATTGCACCCACTGCCCAGTTCAGATTAGTCAAATTCATGTTTCATACAATTTCAGTTTTCACTTGGCATTGCTGAGTCCTAAGAGATAGATGGGAAATTCCAGAGCGAGGTTAATCCATGGTTTCCCTCACACAGAATGTGAGGACATGTGAATATGTCTGAAGTTCAGAGCTGCACTCCTTCCACTTTCCTAGCTCAATCTATGTTGATGTGGCATTAATTTGTTTCAGGTAACTACCTCTATTTCAACTGTTTATTTGGTCAAAGAAAAATGCTTATTTCCTTTACTTTTGTAGAAATTCAAAGCTCAAGTTCTCAGCTTCCTTTGGAACAATACACAGAATGAGGTAAGTGATATAATTGAAAACATTTATTTCTGATGTCAGCAACAAGATATTAAGTTTTGTACTTTTCTGTCAAGACAGTGTCAGTAATCTCATTTTCTAATAGGGTTTTGTTCCTGTTGCTTAACACTGTTTCTGAAGCAATGTACTACATGTAAAAGGTGGTAACTGAAGGTTCTAACTTCTGCCATTTCCAAGGAGAATTACAAACAAACTCTGCACTACTATGGCCTCACCTCGAGTGCTGGGGGCAGTTTTGGGCGACACAATATAAGAAATACATTAAATTATTAGTGAGCATCCAAAGAACGGCCACAAAGATGGCAAAGGGCCTTGAAGGGAAGCCGTATGAGGAATGGCTGAGGTCACTTTGTCTGTTCAGCCTGGAGGTGACCAAGGACAGACCTCATTGTAGTCTGCAACTTCTTCACAAGGGGAAGAGGAGGGGCAGACACTAATCTCTGCTCTCTGGTGACCAGTGACAGGATGTGAGGGAATGACCTGAAGCTGTGTCAAGGGAGGTTTAGGATGGATATTAGGGAAAGGTTCTTCCCCCAGAGCCTGACACAGTTCAAGTGTTTGAATAATGCTCTCATGCACAAGGTGTGACTTTTGGGGATGTCCTAAACAGGGCCAGGAGTTGGATGCAATGATCCTTGTGGGTGCCTTCCAACTCAGCATTGGATTCTGTGATTCTGTAAAACTAGTTTGACTTCTTCTGGAAAATTTCAGCCTTAACATGGTGAAGCATTCTTGACAAAGGTGTTGCTATGATAGCTAACTCAATTCACTTGTGGAGTATTGTAATGTGGGATTGTTGGACTCTCATCACCATGGTGCTGGTGGAAGTAGTGTATTTAAATTTAAGGCTGAAACTTTTGTCAGCCTATTTCAGTGAATTTTTCAGCCCAATGCTTAATACCAGATGACAACTAAGTACCATGCAGCCGCTTGTTCACTCCCCTTCCTTGCAGTGGGATGGGGAGAACTGGAAAAAGGTAAACCCCATGGAATGAGACAAGAACAGGTTCATAAGTGAAATAAAGTAGCTGTGTAATAATAACAACAAAATAACAGCAACAGTAATAATAGCAAGGGGATATAAAAGGTGATATAAAAGAAAGAGGATATAAAAAAAGACAAAGAGGAATAAAACTCAATTACAAACAAGTGTTGCACAATACAATTGCTTACCACCCACTGAGGGATGCCCAGTCCATCCCTGAACAGTAATGGGTACTCTGTGGCCAACTTCCCTGAGTTTATATACTAGGCATGAAGTTCTCTCATATGGAATATTCGTTTGGTCAGTTCAGGTCATCTGTCTTGGCCTTGCTCCCTCTGAGCATCTTGTGTGTCTGCACACTGGCATAGGAACCTGAAAAGTCTTTGATTTAGAGTAAGCACTTCCTAGCAATAGCTAAAACATCAATATGCTATCAACATTATTCTCATAGTTTTTTTTTCAGATATTTCTACCTGAAATAGAATGCTCAGACTGGATGTTATCAAGACTAGATAATTGGTCTTGCTACTTTGCATTGTGTATATAAAAAGTAAGCAATTGAGAATGTGCCTCGGGAAAATATTATTGAACTCTTTTTCAGCATTCAGTGGTTACTTGATAAGCTCTTTGCATGAGGAGTTTCCAGTAGGTAGCAATACTATATGCTGTGTTTGTCATTTTCTTTCTCTTCCTGTTAATTTTATAGGATGCCCTTGTAGCCATTTCAGCCTATAAATCACTCTCATCATTTGACTCTGAAGAGCATACAATTTTTCATCTTCCTGGACAGGTAACCATTGTTATATGTTTGGTAATAAGCACATCTGACACTTCCATCTGACATGGATTATATTCTCTTGAAAGGGAAACCAATCCTTGTGTCTTCTCTGGCAGAAATTCAGGAGAGCCTCCTGAAGAAATACAAGCTCCTGCTTGGCATAGCTAAGTCTTATAAGCAGGGAAAGGCAGGAATGAAACTTAAGGCTAAGCAGACAGAGGTAGTTTTTCTTATTTTGTTATTAAATTAGTTGCTTATTTTGGGCAGCTGATTTGCATTTTATGCTCTTCTGTTAGTGCTTGCATTTGAGTCTTGGCACTAAGCAACTCTTGTGATTGCTGTTTCTTCCATTGCAGTCACACTCATGCATGAATAGGACTTTTGTTCACAAGACAGGCAAGTCAGTTTGAAAAGTAGGTGCAATTTTTGGAACTAAGCTGAAAAGTTTTCCCATTTTTGTTGTGAACTTTTTCAGCATAACATTTTACTTTTTTGTCAGTAAAGGCAGTCAGAAAAGAGTTGAAGTACTTTCTAAAAGGCTTTTAAAGTGTGCAGAGGGCTGTTAAACTCTGAAACTTCTGATTAGGTGATTGAATAACCTAACAGAATGAAAGAGTATAAGGAGATGAGCATTAGGTCATCTTCTAGATGAGCATTAGTCATTAGGTGTTGGGAATCAGCGGGAGAAATGTGGCACGCAATATGAGTGATCAGTAAATCTCAAACGTTATTGATAGGCACACATCTTTATATCGGTGTTAATGAATGTCGTACATATTGTAAAGGCGAGTTCACTATTGGTTAGCTACTTATCAGGCAACTATGCCTACTTCTGCATTCTTGTGAATATTTTATTGAAACTTTTCTTTGTATTCTTGCTAAAGATGCTCTCCCCTATCTTACTGTTGCACCAAGGGCACAATGTCTTTGCTTGTCATTGGACACTGACTACTGACTCCTATACTTGTCCCCTTCAAGCTTAACTAGCGGCATTATGTCGACATGACCTTTCTCAGCTAACTAACTGTCTACAAAGCTCTCCACACTTCCCCCGTTTTTCTGTTGGACAAGTATAGTTTGATTAAATGTAGTGGATATTATTTTTTGCACTATGTTTTGTAAGTACATTGTATGAGGCAGTACTCAGTAGTCCATTGGTGCTTCATGGAATCCTGTGGCTTTATAGTAAATGTTTTATTTACTGCTTCATTATATGATAGGTTCCAAACTTTAAAAAACATACTTTATAGAAATCAGTGAGAAGAGTTCAGCATAAACCTTACAAATGAAAAATGTGTTTTACATAGAAGACCACAGGATGGAAAAAGGGAAATATATAAACTCTGCTGCAAGACTAAATCTTTCACAGTAGTACATAGTTCTGTATTACTAGTGCCGCTACTTTACAGTCGTATTACTGGTGCAGTACTTTACAGAAAGTGAGTAAATATGTTTTAATTGAAAGAAATGTAAATATTTTGCAGTTTTTCAAATTCCAAAAACTGATATGTGAAAGTAGTGTCTAACAAAAATGTTTTGTTTATATTAAAGTGCCAATATAAAACGTTGTTAAACTGAAGAAGAATCAGGGTGAAAGTAAAGTTTTTTTGAATATTAGTTCAGCTGTGAGTGTCAAGATTAATTTTGAAGAAGATTAAAGATATGTATTTACACACCCTGTGATTTTTACCAACCAATGTTGCCTTTCAGTCAGGTAGAAGAAAAGCTTTTATTCATTAGGCTTCAAATTTATGAAATGGAGTGAAAATAATGAAATGGGGAACTTTTCATATTTGGTTGGTACTTTTGACACTTGGAATCATGAATGATAATGAGGATTTGGGATTTTTTTAGGGACATTTAATTTTGTTTTTTATCTTCCAGGCACGACCAGAGGTTGACTCACTGGAAGTGATAGACATGAATGAAGATGAAGAGGATCAGGAGGCAAATCTGTTTGTTCCGGGTTCTTCATATATCAAGCTGTTGTCTCTAACACCAGCTGCTGTTTTAGGAGGTATAATATATCCAGTGTTTGAGGTCATTTTGCAGGGAATCACAGTGACTGTAGAGACCTGCAGCTCTTTTAGAATGGAGTGTCACATTAAAGTGCAGCCTTTCTTTTTTTTTGTTAACAAATGATGGGAAAAAACATAAAGTAAAAAATAAAGCCCACAACTCACTTCTCGGAAGATCATGTGACAGAGGTCCTGATGGTGGGGAAAAATTTTTTATAATTAAAATTCTTTACCTGTTTTAAAGGGAAAGCACTCATTGTTTCATGAGAGTGACCTCAGTAGGGAGGACTAAATAGATCTTTCTAAAGGCAAATTTGTATTTTAGCCTGGAACAGATGGAAGTAAAATGAATTTTATACGTATTGTTTTGTAAACAGAAGTATTACTAGATGAAAATAATGCTGTACACAAAATCTGCTTAATTGATTAAGATATCAGTGCTATGCTTAATGCATAATTGTAGTGATGCATATTGATACTGAAGTATGCTTCAACAGATGGTCTCTGACACTTGTTCTGAAACCTGTGCAGTTGAATTACCAGAAATGGCTATTGTCTTACATACTTTTATAAGATTTGATATACTGTGCCAGGACATAGACATTGTTATTTCATTCTATGTAGAATACATGGGATCTTCATGTGTGATTGCAGGCTTTAAACATTGCCATGAGATACAGGTGGTGTTTTGTAATATTTTCCCCCTGTGGCGGTTTCTAAAAGAATCTGTTTGTCAAACTCTGAATGCATTGGCCTCTGGAGTGTGTGCAGCCTAACCTAGAGAGTCCCAACTACTAAATCCTGGAAGCTTTGTGGGGGAGTTCAATGAAAGAGAGTGATGTATCTTGACAGAAAACTGAATCTGTAATGAAAGCTGAAATAGCCAATTTTCTAGGAAGACAGGAAACCAAAATGGAATTTAAAGTGAATAGGCTGGATTCAGAGTTGGAGCAACTACAGAATGGTATCAAAAGGGTTGAATCAAAACATTTACTAAGCAGCTTCTCCCTCAGAGGTGTTTTCTAACATTGTTAGTTAATACAGAGTCCAGAACACTTGAGCAAAAGCTTTAGTGACTGGCTGGAGTGGTTGTTGAGAGTGAATTGTTGCACCAAAAGAGTATGAAACTGGATTAATGAGGCAATGTCCAAGACAGGCCAAAAGCCACTGAGTGCCTGTTCTATGGGAGCTGAATCTCTGTCATCTCATTTGCTGGAACTCTAGTAGTGCATGTTATTGGGATTAATAACATGAAATTACTTATATGAAGCATAAAGTGCTTGGAAAGTGGAGCTTTTTGAGAGGTAGTATTTTGTCTCAAGCTCCTTTAAAACTGGTTTCTCAAATCAGTTTTCATATTGTTTCTACATCCTAGAGTCTCAGGATATCAGAAGGGGACAGCTGTATTTTTTCTTATTTTGTTAATTTTTCATTCTGGGTGCCTAAGGCTTTTCTCAAATATGGTACTCAGAGAATTAAAAATAATTCACAGAAAGAACTAATAGCTTGATATCGATGTTGGTATTAGTAATAGGAGTAGTATCCTTATTGCAGAAGAGATTATGCTAATGATAATAACAATAATAACAGCACCACCAATAATAATAATAATAATTGTGTGATGCTAGTTATCTTTGTTTACCATCAGATTGATTTCAATAATTGAAATACTGTATTTCTAGTAATTGCTGCACATTAGTTGTTTCACTAAACTTTTCCAGACTTTAGTTTTAGTTTGAGTTATATTTGTCAATCTAGAGCCTTGGCATGTCCCCTGCCTGAAGAATTGCTTCTGAATAACTGGCGAATGCAGTAATATGACAGCAATGATAAGGAGTCTCTATCAATGTGAATGGTTTCCAGAAGTGAAATAGCTCCCTCTTTCAGCAAATTTCTTCTCTATTGCTCTAGCCGTCTTAAACAAAAAAGTTTTTATAAAAAGTCTAGGGCAGGTAGGTGGATAGGGTTTTCATGTCAGCAAATATCTCTTCCTCCAACAAAACTGAAGGTTGGGGGTTGAAGACAAAGACTTAAGAGTTTCTGTCTATATCACTGCAGAGAAAATTGCTGACTGCATTCTGTGGGGTTTGTTTGAAGGATATTGGCATTACAGGCAGAGGAAAAAAATCCCAAGATGCAGGTGCCCTTCCTGACATGCTACAAAAACATGATTTAAACTCTGCTATGTGTCCTTCTGTCAACCATGTGCTGTCATTACTGTTACTTTTGTAGCAATCAAAGAAGGCACCTCAGAGAATAGTTAAGGTACTTCTTTCTAACCTTCAATATACCTATGTCAGTTTTGAAAAAAGGAGTTTTGTTCTGGAACTTCCTCACATTTATTGTTTTTACCAATTTCTCATGATTTTCAGCAATGGTTTTTCCAACTTCATAGACACTACAGCTCAAGGAAAAAAAATCTCCAGATGTGGATGTCCCTCCTTCCCATGCTACAACATCAGATTTAGACTGATGCTCCACTATGAAATGGAAAAGAAGTACTAGTGTCATTCTGGGCTTTCCAGGGTTAGTTTTGTCTCTCAGTTGTCAGCCTCTCACATTCCTTTCCTCTCACATCATTGCATTCCACTTCATCCAGCATTTGAAGAGTTTGCAACATCACTTGTGAAACAGGAGATGACCAACATGCCACGTGCTGTCTATCATTCTGCATTAAGAGGAGGGACAACACGCTCAGACCAGGGGAAGACAGTGGCAGGTGTTCCAAATTTCTTGCTGAAAATGTATGAGAGGAACAAGCAACCAGGCATGACACCAGGCCTTGCAGGTAAACTGTCACTTTCTTGAAGTAGACAAATATACATAGTTTGAACCAAAGATTTCTATGAATCTGAAGGTGAATTAACTTAAGAAACTATGTTTTATGCCCCTTAAATATGCTTGCATATTCTTTTGAATTGAATCTTTATTAAGTTAACCTTACTTTGCTTTGGGTTTCTCCCTTGACTCTGAGTGTATGCATCGACCTTTCTGTTCCTCTTCCCTCCCTCTTTCAGCTGGCATGTTGCTGTGTTTCGATCTCCCAGTCCACATGGGCAAGGATGGCAAGCCTATTAATCGATTTCTGGCCAGCAGGGGCCGCAATTTCCAGCAAATGTTGGTTGCCCTCATTCATGAGGTAAGTTGCTGCTGGTTCTTCTTTGCTTTATGGAACTATTACACCTTCTTCCCTACTTTACTATCTCTTTTGTTTATGCGCATTGGGTGTTGGTATCATCTAGTGATGGCATGTATGGATGTATCATGATTAACTGAAGTTATTGTGAGGGACAGCTAGAGTCATAGAATCATCAAGTCTGATCCTCAGCCTACCACTGTGGTCACCCACCCTCACTAACTTGAACTTAACATGTAAATACTTTTTTTTTAAAGTGTTTACTGCTGAAATGCCTCTTCTGAAAATCAGAACAAGAAACTGGAGCTTTGGCTTTTTCTGCCTCGTGGACTGCTATACATATATGCCTGATACCTGTCATGTGTAACTAGTTGTAGGTGAATAGCAGGCCTCAGCAATGATGGGGCTCCTTGGGGAAACAATATCTACACCTTGCTAAGACTTGGCATTTTTTTCTCTCTCTTAAACATTTCAGCTCCCTGACCTATTAGGTTTGTGCCACCAAAACCATGCAGTTACCTTTGGTGTGGTTTTAGAAAAATGGCATGAAATAAGCCCTCAATTATTATGGAAATAAAGTGTGTGTAATGAAGTCTGACAGAGCATTTTAAATAATGGTACTTTTGAATATCAAAGTTCATCTTTGAAAATTTTGGGCAACAGTAAAAAACCCCAAACAGTCCAACTGGATCTAGGGAAATTAGTGTTCCTTTCCCAACTTTGTGCCAATGGGAGCAGCTTTTAACACAAGTGGAAGTGTGTTAAACTTTTAAGAGTTTGTAAAATAATTCTATTAATACAGTCATTTTATATTTCTGTAGGAGCTTCTTGCATGCATCTGAGGGGGTGATCTGGGTCCTGATTTTGTTTTGTGACTGTCACCCAGATGTGAGGCATATCTGCTGGGAAGTTCTTCTATGATGACACTAAAAATCACTGATGTCAAACACTCAGTTTTGAAATAAGTATAGCACAAAGTTTGAGTGGGAAGGTTGTCTGTGCAGAGTTTGGAGAGTTTTCTGTGTACCAGCTGAAAGTCTGACAGTAGAACACAGGCATGTGCCGTGTATAATGCATGTGGACTACATTCTCATCCTGTGGCACACCCACATGGCTCCCTCTGGGCTTTGCTCTCAGGTCCTACTTCAGCATGTTCACATTGGGTTTGTCCTGGGTAACTCTCTCAGTCTTTCTGGAGCAAGCAAGCTGGTTCTGACAAAGTTATCTGCAGTGTAGTTTGCATGAAGTTCCCAGTCAAATGTGTGCCATGGTGAAGTTGTCTGCTTCTGACTAGTACAGTCTTCTGGCTCTGTACCATCTCTCAAACTCTTCCGCTTTGCTAGCATATGCATATATGTTATCCATATAACATCTTAACAATTTTGGTCCTTCACAACTGAAAAGATACCAAAAATAATAATCATATTTTATGGCCACAGTAACACCAGTGTCTGGATCCCAGTGGAATTTAGGCCAGGTGTACAAGGAAAAAAGCCAATCTGCACCAGTTGGACTGGAGTATAGAAATCCATCCCTTGCTCTGTATCGTGAAGTCAGTGCCAATAGGATAATGAAGTGCTTCAGATGTAAAGTTCTTGCCTCAAACTAGAAAAATTTAGAAAACCCAGCCTTGAATACTTATCTCAGGATATCTAACTATGTATGCAAATTTAATAGATGTTTTCCATCTTGGCATCTTTGCTGCTAAAGGATGAAAGCAGAAACTGAAAATAATGCTCCTCATTATCACAGGAGTGTAAATTAGTGAATGTTTTCTAACTATTTGGAAGCTCCAGTGGATAGCACCAGGGAAAGTCCACAGGGATGTTTCATATGTCAGAGGAACAGATTCAGATTAATGAGTAATGAATGAAGCATCAGCTTCCATAGTATCCAGAAAGAAATATTTTTATATTTTAAACCTAAACACAAAATATCTTCAGACAATGCTAACTGCACCATCTTAGTGAAAATCTGCAGTAACTATAAAATTTTGATTAAAAAATCAGTATTTCCATTTTCAGTTTACACTGCTTTAAGAGTCAAAGTTTTTTCTTGCTCTTTCCCTTTGTACATAGAGACAGGGTGGTCAGAAAAGAGTTCTTTGGGCCTTTGGCTAGATGATAAGCAAGTGCCTGGGTTTATCAAACTAAATTCCATGCTTTAATGTTTGTTTGGTCCTCAATGTTCTTCTGAGGAACAGAGTTTAACAGTAAAGACAGAGAGCCTAAGCTATAAAACTGCCAAATGGGTCCAAAAAAAATTGCATTAGCAGGACCTTGGTTCTTCTTATTCTCCCAGTCCTATAGGAGTCAATGTGTCTTTGCAAAGTCATCACAATTCAGCACATCACACTAAGACCTGTGTTTGAGGGGTTTAAATTACCAGAATGACACTTTTTTTTGCTACCGCTTTGACTCATTATTTTGGGAGAGGGAAGAAGTTGTAGGGGTTAATTCTTAAAGCGATGTTTTAAGTAAGGAGTGTTCTATTAATAAGAAGTCTTAGAGTTGCCTTTGAAACATTGAGGTCTGTGTAAAGCTCTGAATAAATTCTGAGGTTGATGTAAATATTAAGAAAATGCAATTAATTGGAGGTAAATGCAATTAATTTTTTGAGGTTAATTAATTAATTAATTAATTTACCTCTAAAAATCTCCAGCAGTTTGCATTTTCTTAATTAGGACTAAGAAGTCAGCACCATACTGGGATGATAATGTTTTTATGTCTTCAGTGGTTTGATCTGTGCTCACAGCTATAAAATAGGAACCTGCAAGTTGTGTATCTGTCTGTATCTGTGTATGCATAGTTGCCATTATTGCACTTGGATTTTGGCAGCTGGGGCAAGGTGAGGGGCTCGAAAATACCTGTTTCATTTTCATGAGATTATTTATGTGTAAAACTGTGATGCCTGGTATTCTGCTGGCAAAAAAAGTTATATGATGTTTGTGTGCAGAGGAAAGATTTTCTTGTATGTTGTAAAGTCTTTTTCTTCTTGTATGTTGAAAAGTCTTTTAAAACATAAAAATAATAAATACCTGGGTTTAGCTACCATTCAATCAAACAGTAGCAGCAGGAAAAAGATAATTTACTATTCAACCTTAGTGGGCCATGCTTACTCTATCACCTAGGTGCTATTCTAGCTGAGGAATTGGATGCATCTGTGATATCTGTCAGCAGGATCAGATTAGGATGCAGAAGGGTTTTTTTGATGCTGCTTGAACAGATATTTCACAGGAAGAAGAAAATAGGATCAATAAACTGTGGTATGTTTCAAATGCTGGCTCTATTGGTCTTTAGTGGTCACTGGTGAGTTGAAAGAGGAAGATCATCATTCCCCTAGAAATGGGGATCTGCTTTTTGATTATTAAACAGATTGATTATTTTGATTATTAAACAGGAGCTTATCAACCTCTCTCTGAGGGGACATGTAAGTTACTGTAGTGACAGTGGTCAGAAGTATAGACCATGGGTTTTCTTTATTCCTCTGGCTGTCCTGGAGCACACTGTACAAGAAGTCTCCAAATACTGCCTGTGATTGTTTCAGGTTTTGCAAGTAATGCTTCATAGAAATTCATAGGAACAATTTCTTATCAGATTCACTTAATCTGTTGTGAAAACAATTGGTAATGAATAGTCACATATGTTCACATATGACCATATATTTTGATGGTTCTATTCATGTGTGTTTTGGGTTGGAGTTACTAGGCTTTCAGCTAGCTGTCCATCTTCTTGTTCTTTAGTGGAGGTGAAGAGGACACTTCATCCTGCATGAAAAAGCACAGAGGCAGACTGCTATTGGTACATCAGTGCGGTAGATAGTGGCTTTGGCACTCTGAAAAAAAACCCCCACTGGTGTAGGGTTTTTTTAAATGGAAAATGATTTTGCCTTTGCATGTTTCTCTATACAAGTGCTTTCAATCTGTTGGAAATAGCACAAGTTACTTTTTCCTATGTATGAGTCATATTTGCAGGCACAATTGTAATGATAATTTGCAGAGGTGAGTTATGCAGAATTGACTACTTCCCTACAAGTAAAAATCATATTAGGCACTCTGTATACTCGTAGAAGACCCATTCCCTACGTATTTTTAAAGTGTGTTCAATTAGATGTGCTGTGACGATATGCATCTTTGAAAAGTGAAAAGCTCCTTCTGTGCTTTTCTTTCCTGGTTTGGAAAGAATGTAATCAAGATACTGAAGAGTTTATTCAAACCTCATATGTGAAGTACACTAAGATGACAATGGGATTTTCTGGAGTAGAATTCATTGTACTGTATTGTTCTGTGCCTAGATGGATGTAGTTATGAATATGAACTAGTTTGTGCTGGTTTCTACTACTGAATTTACTGAGCTTATTTCATTCAGTGATAAAACAATATTCAGAAATTGAGTTTCTGGCAGATTTTTGTTTTTCTTTTCTTCAGTCTACTGTTCTTTAGAGAAAGACAATTTTTTTTCTCACAAAGAAATGTTTGGGGTGCATTTGGAAGTATATGAATTCAAGTATGTTAAAAAGAGCCTCAGAGCAAAATTCAAAATTAAAAGAGAGGCTGTTTCACTATTTCTTTGATACAGATACATAATGCTAGCCTTATTTATGAAAGCACTGAGGTTTCCCTTTATTTATCTCATATGCAAGCAGGGATATATGTCCAAATACATGTCTAAACATTTCACTGATACAAAGGTGTTATCCCAAACACATACAGGAGTAGTATCTCCTGTGGTTTGTCGGCATTACCTGTCTTGCATTTTAACAACCTGGTCAATGATTTTGTGCCTTTTCAGGCAGACATGTTCTTCTGAAGCATCAGTTGACAGGCGCAGGTTACCAGCTCCAAGTTAGTGCCATTTCTTACTACCTCAGATATCATGTTGGAGCTCTTCCTTAAAAACTGCTTGGCTGCTTGGTCTGGCCAAGTAATGTTCCTAAGAAAAACCCCACATCAATGTGGCAGTTTTCCACAAGCACTTGTCCTTAGTTCGCAGTTCCTTTGAACCTCATTCCCTGCACTCCCCACCCAGCCAATTTTTCCTTAGACATAAATTGTGCAGTTAAAAAACAGTCTGAACTTCACTTGTCACCTTTGCCTGTGGTTGCTAGTATTAATTACTCAACACTTAGTCTAGTTGTTGTTACCCTTCATATACAGCAATAGATGACAAGTAAAGGCTACTGGTTTCCTGTACTGACATAGCAGGTTGCAGTACTGCTTATATGAAAATGTTCAGCACTATGTCCAGTCATTTTCAATTGTAGATGAATTTTGAATGTTCTTTGTTATATGAAGGTGTTCAGTTCCCTCTTTCCTTCCTCATATTCCACATACATGCAAAATGCTTACTGCCTTGAAGAGAGTTAATTAATGAAAAGCACCTCAGCAGTTCTATTGTCATCAAACACATACATAAATTTTAGGTGTTCCTGGTAGACCATATTGTCTTAGATGTTTGAAATGCCACAAAATGCCTAAAGCTTTGTAATTAATTCCTGCATGAATATTGTATATTCATACAGTATTTTGCAGGTCTGCTTTTGCTGGCTTTCACAAGTGTGGATTACATGGGGAACTTCACAAATCACTACAAGACCAGTTAAATCTGAATCACAGACTCATTTAGGTTGGAGAAGACCTCATTGGGACCAATCTTTGACCAGTCACCACCTTCTCATCTAGACTATAGCACTAAGTGCCGCATTCAGACATTTGTTGAACACCTTCAGGGATGGTGAATACTCCTCCTCCCTGGACAGTCCATTCCAATGCTTAACAGATCTTCACATTAAGAAATTCCTCCTGATATCCAGACTGAGTCTTCCCTGGCACAGTTTCAACTATGTACTCTTGTCCCGACCATTATTATCTGAGAGAAAAGACCAATCCCCACCGGGCTACACCCTCCTTTCAGATGGTTGTAGAGAGCAGTAAGGCCCAGATGATCCTCTTTTCTCCAGAATACATAGCCCCAGCTCCCTCAGGGAGTCCTAATAAGCAGGACTTGTGCTCCAGATGACTCACTAGCTCTGCTGTCCTTCTCTGGACATGCTCCAGCATCTCGGCATTCTTCCTGAAGTGAGGGGCTCAGAAATTAAGACAGGATTCAAGGTGTGGTCTCCCCAGTTCCAAGGACACAGATATAATCACTGCCCTGGCCCTGCTGGCCACACCATTGTTGATCCAGCCCTTTTTGGTCACCTTGGCACATGCTGACTCATGTTTAGCTGTCTGTTGACTTGCAGAATTACACTATATAGTCTAATGCACAAGTCTAAAATAGTTTCTGAGTAGAGGCTGAGGGGAAGACTGGACTTGCTGCAGGTTTCTCAGGAAGCCAGAGAAAGTAATTCTGATTGGAATCTTGACTGCTCATAAACTTTTGGAGGAATTGATGGGCAGACATGAGGTGTGAATATAATTTTAACTAAAAGGAAGGACTAGTGTTTATTAGTCATTATTAGGATGAAATTTCCTGGTTTTTACTACAGGTCATATTTGTATTGTCTACAAGATAGAGTATGTTGTTTTTTTTAATTGACTTTTAGAATGGTTTTATTTGTGTAGATGTATTAGTACAAGTCTTTCAGGTTCACTGAAAGCAGTGAGCATACAGCTTTAGGATGGTCTTTTGTTTTTGGTTAAAAAGTCCAAGTGAAGAAAGAATACTGACTACTTTACGTAGATAATTAGGGCCATAAAATAGAGATGAATAAGTAGGAAGACTCCAGAAAATAATGATACAGGGGGAGGTGAGTTATTTATCTTGGTTAACAATTCTGCTTTTAGAAACTTCTAAGATCTTTACAAACTGTGAAGAAACATTTGCCAGTGCTGCTAAGTGTTGTGCTTATTGCCTCATACAGTTTCACTGTCTCTCTGGGATCAATTACTTGTGGCACCGCCTCAAGAAACCACTTCTGACTGGCCTGGGTAATGAAGTTGAAAGTAACTTGGTGTGGGTAAAATCAGAAAGGAGAATAAAGTACCTGATCATTTTAATTTCCTACAGCCTTGTGTAATGGGCTGTGGAAATGAGTGAATGTTTGTCTGCAAATCATAGACTGGAGAACATAGATTCTGCATATATTGGACTTAATGTAACTGCTTCTAACCTTTCTGGTGTGTTGCACAGGTTAATATTCAGCCTTCTGAATGGCACCACTCCATATTGCTGCCACAGACCTGGTTAGGATTTATGAGTCGAACCTACAGTGCAGTCCTGCAGGTAATTTTAAGGTGTATACTATTGTGGACATTCATGCTTATTCAAGTGGTACAGGTTTTAATTTTACCAGAAAGAGCTGGTAACTCATACAAGTTAAAAAAAGTAAAGCTTGAGGTGCTTGATTATAACATTTATAAAAAAGAAATAAAAATGAGTCTTCAGCTACTAACAGCACAGTCTGGGATGCTTTATAGAAGTGCAGTTTCTATTTACAGTTCAGGTTCATGCAGGTTTGTTCATGTGTCAGCTTACAGAAAGTGTCAATTTTTAGAATTTTTAGAAGATGAAATGTTAGCTAGAGCTCTAACCTATTGCTTGCATAGAAATTTTGATATAGTAGTACCATAAAGGAGACAGAAGCTATTGAGATGATTCATTAAAAAGAACTTCCCCTTAATCAGCATGTCATTCTACTGCACTGTAAGAGACTCCTCTTTCAATTTTTTCAACCTTATTTAATGATTAAGAAATATCTTAAATTATCTTATTAGGTTAGCTGACCTGGTATCTAGAGCAATGTAGTATAATTTGATTTTCAACAGGAAAATTATCTAAAAAAAGTTTAGCAAATAGCTTCTTTCCAGAATGCTCTCTTTGTGCTACTAGAAGGGTTTATTTGTTTGTATTTCCAGGCCACATCAGCTGTTTTCAGCACGAGCAGCTCAGGTTGCTAAACAAATTCTAGAAGCTTTTCTCCTTGTTTTTGCTGTGCAGCAAAACATATGCTTCTTTCACATTTTCAAAACAATTTTTATCTTGACCATCAACAAAATGCAAGATCCTCTACCAAGCCAACCCCATTACAAAATAAACAGCAACTATTCAAATTGCAGATTTAGGTCTTGAGGGACATTGTCTCTTGCATTTAATTACTTTCTTATTTTTCTTCCCTTCCAAGGCAAGATTTCACAGAGAGCTTAGCATGTACCAGATTTTTTCTAAAGGATCAGTAGGATTTCTTGCCATTTTACAGGACAGTAGAGCCTGTGTTTGTTGCTTCTTACTTAATCCTTACACTTTTCTAGTACATTTCCTCAGAGGTGGCCAAAAGAGACTGCAATATAAGATAAGTGGATATATATGGATAGTACATAATGCAGTGTTTCTGAGCTGCTACACTGCCTTCTTTTTAGCCAGTGTGTTGATGTACTCCTTTAATCTCTGTGGAGGGTCACTTTTTGAGTGAGACCTGGATTATCAAGATTCACTGTGTTGTATTTTCAGGTTGGTATGTACATCCAAACTACAAGCATTGAATACCAAAAAATACAGCATATGTATTTTTTCATTTAAGGCCTAATAATCTGCTAAGGAGCAGTAATTCACAACCTAAACAAGTTAAGTTATAGTTCTCTTGATTTGTGACAGAATGTTAAAACAAAGCTGCTTTAGATATTTTTAGATAACATATATGTTACAACATGTTACAGCATGTTAGAGGGCAGAATCTATATCGCCTCTTCAAATGTACAGAAAGAATGGTGTAGGAAATCACAGGGAAGTCAGTGTTATGTAAAGTAAAAGAATGAGGAATATTGCCCTAAGTAGAGCATCAAGAAAGCAATATTTTGCTGTTGGAATCCATTTTAGCTATCAGGCTTCTAAAGCTTGGTCCCTGCTTGTTGTAGCCCTTCCCAAGGGAACTTGGCTCTGCATGTACTAGATAGATGCCTCAGTATTTGTGGTCGTTTATGCCATCTGCAGTTTGTTTTTCTTACTCAGAACAAAAAATTATGGATTCTTCTCCCTAATATATTGTATATTACAGTGGGACCCCTATGCAAAGCAGTCAAGGTCACTTATGAACTAGCCCTTAGGTTAGGCTACATGTGTTTCCTGAATGTTCTCTGAAGAAATATTATGTAAATAAAGCTTATAAGATCCATTTTTTACTTTTTTTGCAATTCTGCAGGGGAGGCAGGCAGAGCTGGAGATGCAGTTAAAACATGGAAAAGAGGATCCTGAAGAGGTGCAGTACAAACAATTTACAGCCTGGCTGTGGTAAGAAAGTGCCTATGTGCTCCTGACCACTTGTAGTGGCAAGTAAGGGGACAGAGGAGGACAAGGTTTAAAAGCCTTCAATTTTACAAGTTTAAAGACTATATGAGCACTAATGAAAAAAGAACCTGAAACTCAGCAACAACCAACCACCAGATACAGTGACCATAGTGGGAGAGGCAAGTGGAAAGGAGGAATATTGGGTAATTGTAAGGGTTTCCATATGCGTGGGTTCCCCTCTGCAGAACCTGAAAACTTTGTAGGGTGAGCAGCTGGAAAGAGTGAAGTAATGCTGTGGTTTTATAGGATGCTAAAGGAGAAGGGTTATGCAAAGATAAAAATTTCCTTCTTGAGAGTTTAATGAGCTATTTCACTGAAAATACCTTGATGAAAGGAATGCAAGTCACAATCTGACATATGTCATGGTGGACTGATGCTAAGTTACCATTATTGAGTGTGAAAATTTTGTTTAAAGCAAACACATGATGCACACCCTGATCCATATTCTGCACTAATTCTGTTGTTGTCAGACGAGAAGTGTTTCTCAGTCAGGATTTAGCCATGTATGTGCATGGCCAGGAGAAGAAGGTGCAAAGTGGGAGGCTTTACAAGAGAAAAAACTATCTATCCATGGACAGTATAATTATCTCGGTTTGTGCTTGTTCATAAGTGTATTGGAATCAAAATATGTACAAAGCCAAAATGCTTTTTGTGTGTTTCAATCTAAAAGGTGTGTTATTAAGTCCCACTCAAGAGGAATTCAAAAATTGTTCTGAATTCTAGCTAATTCTGGAGTAAATGCTGGCTTTGTAAGATCCAGAATGCTACAGTGTTGTAGAAAAGTACTTTATTAGTAACTGATCCTTCTCTTGATAGGGTATAAAAAGGCCTGTAGCAATGCTGCTTTCATAGATTTCTCCTGAAAGAATTTCTGTTCTTTATTTCCTAAATGGTGATAATGTAAGCTATGTCAAAAGTGAACAGAATTCCCTTTATCAGGAAAAAAATCAAAGCAGGAAATTAACTGGAGCCCAGTAGTAGCTTTAGTTTCTTTTCCAGTTCACAATTATTTGCTTGGTTCCTCAGGGCCCTAACTTCAGCATCTGTTAAGCATTTTTGTTGCTCACTAGGGTTAACCTAATTGTGGACAATGTGGTATAAACTTTAGTGTTAATCCTTTATTATGTAAATTTTGCAAATATTTTTGGTGCAGTTTTGCATTGGTGTTCACCAAGTTGTAAATGCTTCTAGTGTGGTGGCTTTGAAACTGTGTAAAAGCAGTGTGATTGTGAAGACAGATGTGGGTAGATTTCTTTGAAAGCTTGGGTGTAACTCAGTCTTATAACATACAGCTCTGTTTTAGGGGACATGCATTTTCAGTCTAAAGTTGTTTTTTTATGTAGAATGACATTCATGGCGATGACAGAATTGTATGTTTTAGAATAGAGGATTTCTCTCCTCATCCACACCTTTCAGTGTAGGAGATTGATTGTGTCTCTGCTTTAGTCTTGATATGAATGCAAAATGAAACAATTGAAAACAAGTAGCCTGTTATAAATCAACTATAATAATGTGTAAGAAATTGTAACCACTCCTATGGCTTTAATTTAAATTGATTCAAGTTTATATACCATGTTATAGCATAACTGTCTGTAGTGGTTTCCAGAAATAAACTGTAGAATAAATTGTAATCGTTGTCCTTTATAAAGCATTCAGATTTCATTATGCTAGAACATAGCACAATGATCTGGAAGCTTAGGCGTTTGATGTGCTCCTGAACCAGCATTTTACAAAGAGTGGTATTAAGACAAATAAGAGCCCTTTATGAAACACTGGGAGTGCACATGAACCTGAAGAAACTTGGGGTGGTGCAGAAATTTCTTACCGATTAAATGCTTGTAATTATTTTGCACTGTCTTCTCATCAGCTGATACAGTTGTTAACCTGTAGATCACAGCCTCATGTAAGACAGAAGAGGAATTTAGCTGAGATCATGCTATACAGTAATAACCGTGGTGTAAATTCTTTCTGTTCTCCTGCAGGGTCAGAGATATGTTGACCGATGTCATCAAAGGTGCTTCCAAGTAAGGACTGCTAAATTACTACAGATGATGTTTTTTTCCCATATTTTGAATAAAGAGTGGGACACTGCTTCTTTTCCTTCCTAGATCTTTTTAAGATGATTTTTGCCTTTATTAAGTTGAAAGCATCCAGGTTTTATGAGTGTGTGGATTTAGAAGTTTCTCTCTGAGGTACATAATAAAATGTTGCCTTTTAGAAGCTTAGGAAATTATTTAAGGCAAAAGATACTGAGAGACTTCAAATAACTTAACTAAGTACTTTGTAATTATTTGCAAGTACCTCTTATCTGAGAGAAGGTAATTTCACTGTTCCAAATGATGACATTCCACTAAGATTCATGTTTCTTGTTTTAAAAACCAAAATAGAACTCCAGAAAATACTTTTACTGTGACAATGACGTCTTTGGATCTGGAATAAATGCCAGGTTGGCTGTGTAAAGCCAAGCAGCAGTCAAGGAAGTTTTTAGAAATTGAAGACTGATGTGAAAAGTCTATTGGCCTGTAAGTGGTCTTGTACAGTCAAGTTGTTCAGGTGCTTTTGTAAAATGATGTAAGAGAGTTCCATCAGGATTATATTGCAGGTTTTTTTCTGGGAATGACTAGAATATCAACATACTTCCTTATACTAAACTGAACACAGTTATGTTTTCTCTGGTTTTTGTCAGATTTTCTTACTTGATTTCCTTACAGGTTTGCACTGTCATAGAAGTGATTAATCCTATCATTTTCCATGATGGTAGTGTTTTTGTAGTGTAAGGAAATAATCAGAAACTTTTTTTTAAGCTGATAATAATGGCTGCTCTGCTAAACCTTCTCATGCTGTGAAGCGGCATCTTGCAATGAAGTGGCATCTGCCTCTCCAGCATTCTCCATTTGAAGATGTTTTTGTTTTGTCGTCTATGGAAATGGTACTAGCTAAGGCCAACTGCTGCATTTCTGTGAGTGCTACTTGCTCTGCAGGGTAGCATTCCTTATTATAGTGGAAGAAAGCTTCTGTTTTTATACAACTGTGTGTGTAGTAGCCTTTATATAAAAAACAGACAAGAAAAAAAAATACTGAACACTTCTTCCCTCCATTCTTTCTCTAATTCCTGAAGATGAAATGTAACAGATTGCTGCTGAGCTAGAAGAGAGCCTGATGAAGTTGCTAGGAGCAAAGATCTTCCCTCCTGGATCATCTGTAGCATAACTTTTATGCTTTGATAAATATGTTTTGTTGCCAGCATCTCTACCGCGTTTCTTATATGTTTTCTTTTTTCTCTTCAGAGACAGCCCAGTGGTGAAAGGAAACTCTATTTTTGCTTTAACTGGCCTTGCAGTTGCTGTAGCCAAATACGAAAGCAGCCTTTCTTCAGACACTGAAGGGGTACCTGAGGTGAGTGAATCTGGGGGAGGTCCCTTCTCTTTGTGGAATACAGAGAAGTATTGACCAGGTGTTTGGGGGGGCTGGTAAGTGCATGTGAAGTACTTAACATTTTCAAGTTCAAATTTCATCATACTCAGTGAATGCCATCTGTCACATTCTGTGGTACCCAAGCAGGTAGGGTATGCATGTGCCTTGTCACAAGAAGCATAAAATCTAAATGGTCATTTATTTGGCCATTTTGACAGATGAGATAGAGGTCACTCTATGGACACTGAGGCAGCCAAACTCTTTCATAATTTCATAATTTTTGGCTCTACTGAATGGTACTTGTTCAAAAGTAGTGTCTGGAGAGCCAGCACTGACAAATAAATGATGATACTTACCCTACATAGGAATGACAAAATAATCTCATTCATGATGGATCACAGCTGGAACATCATCAGCTGAGCTTCTGTTTAGGCAGAACTTGCTTTAAGAAAAAATAATGATGACCAATTGGGTTTGATTTTTATAGACGGAACCTGATTTTATTCCTATGAAACAATGGATTTCCATGGTCACGGAGACCCTCTTGAGTATTGTGAATAGCCGCTACCAGCCGAAAGGTCAGGTCTTCCCATGGTTCTACCAGGTATGTGCTGTGGTACTAAAGGCAAGGCAATATATCTATATTTCACACCTGGAGTTCTAATAATGAAGTTTCCTGGTTCTGTTTGAGCTATAGTAGTTGGAATAGGGGAAAATCAAGACTCTTCTTGCTCTTGTTAATTTTCTTTCATTGTGCTTTCTGATTATATTTGTGTTTGCTTGAAGTTTTTGTCTTTATTATCAAAACGGTAAAAGCCACATGCAAGGAATGTCGGATTGCAATGCATCTGTACTGCTGTTTGCTCTGTAGGTGTTTATTTTAAATTCCTCAAATGCTCAGTGTTGTCACCTGGAAAAGGCATAAGAGAAAAAAAATGCTCTCTTTTATGTTTTTTTGTGTTTTTCTAGAAATCTTACTCAGGTGAAAATACTGCTAGTATTATAGCTCGAACCTGTGCAGCCACAGCTTTGTCTCTCCTGGTGCCAATTTTCATTGTATCATGCAAGGAAAAGATTGAGGAGGTCCTGAGTATGCTGACTGACAGGTTACCTGGGAAGCCAAATGCTGATGAGTCTCAAGCTGTTCAAATCCACATGGGTCTTGGTTTGGGGATGTTCATCTCACGTTTATATGAAGAAAAAGTCAGGTGAGAACTGCCATATTTAATGTAGTTGCATAGGTAATTTCCTTTTTCTTCATGTGGCCTTAAGATCTGAGGAATTAAAGCATTTACAAGTCATAGGCAAATGATTCTTGAAGGGTTTTGTGATGTTTCTTAAATGGTGCCTCTTATTATCAGTCTTCCCCCCTCTCCAATTTAGCCCCCTCCAGAGCTATCCTAGGTATTTTGTCATTCCTTCAGGACAAGTGACTAATTTTCATAATATCCTAAGGTACAGAGAGCAAAGCAGTCAGCTAGAAGAACAACAGATTTTTTAAAAGGGACTAGTTACACTGGAAGACATAGTTGTAAAATAATTCACAGCCCTCATTGGTTCCTGTGTAAGTGGTGCTCTGGACATGTGACAGTGTTCACTTACATCATGTGAGTTACAAATGTGAGGATGGAAGTAGTGTAATGACCTGTCTTTAAAGCATGCTGTTACAGCTGTGTTGGCAGCACACAGATGTTCTGAAGTTGTTAGAAAATGCTTCCTTTTAAGAAAGGTTGGCCTCACTTGCAAATTTCTGGTGATTCCTGAGAAATTAAGAATTAGGTTTGGCTTTATATTCCTCCAGAGTTTTGACTACTAGGGATTTTTTCTTCTTGTATACCCATAAAAAAAAATTAATTAGTGTACAAGCACAGGTACCAAACAGATTTGATTGTCATTGTTAATTTGCTCAGTGAAACTAATGTTTCTAAGGCATCTGATTTTGATAAAACTGAAGCATTGCTGAATTCTAATCTTCATGTTTTGGTGTCTTGATGCCTTGCTGCCACTGACTCGGTCATATAATTTGGGAATGGACTACCTTTGGATGTTTAGTCAGTGGGACAACTGAGCTGCATACAAGCATTAAAAGGCACTTAAAGAGAATGAAGTTACATCAGCCCAGTATTTTGGAGTATGTGAATCAGTATTTTGGGGGTTTGTGTTTGTTTCATTTCTGTGGTGAGGGATGTTAAGTGAATACATTTTTCTAACCATTTCTTGCAGACTAGTTTTACTCTTTCACTGCACTGCATGGTTTGAAAGCTTAATCTTACAGATTCTTCAAAGCATTGTAGTGCAACAAATCAAAACTCATAGGAATGTAGCTATAGCTTATATCAGATTATAGATCTAGTTTCATTAAAGATGTCCAGTTCATTATGAAAATTGAGTATATGTTTTATAAAAGGGGTTTACGTATGACATCTTTGGAGTGAGATATAAATGCGTCTTTTTTATCAGTAGCTTAGGCAATGAGGTAGAGAGAGATTGAGAAAGCTAATAGTGTGAAATGTCATGAATTTTCAGCTTATGAATAGTTACACATCTAGCTGAGATGATGTTTATCAAGTTCCTTTTTCTACTGGATTGGATCTTTTTTTTGTTCCTGTTTTGATTTGGTTTTGTAGTGATTTACCTGGTCAACAGATGAACTTCGTTTTGATGAAATCCCTGGATGTGTTGGAGAACTGTTGCTTTGACACCAGTCTGG
This sequence comes from Zonotrichia albicollis, assembly GCF_047830755.1. Classification (NCBI taxonomy): domain Eukaryota; kingdom Metazoa; phylum Chordata; class Aves; order Passeriformes; family Passerellidae; genus Zonotrichia; species Zonotrichia albicollis. The sequence continues at coordinate 52,248,371 of NC_133860.1, forward strand.
AGTACAAGTGAGTTTTCCTTTATTACTGGTGATACTTTATTTCGAACTATACCTTTTAAATTCACACTTTCTCCCTTAATTCTACACAGAAAAGTATAAGAATAGGACAAGGAGACAGCAGGTTCTGAGTACTTTGCATATAATCACCAGTTCAGGCAGGCTGGAAAGGCCCTTTGGAGGTATGCTCCCTAAAACAGAGTCAGTCACGGACTTTGCGTTGCTTAAGATTTTACAGTTAGAATTTGAATCTCCTTAGACAATAAAACACCTGTCAGTTGCCATGAGACAGCTAACTTAGCATGGCAGGATGTTTCTTCCACAGCAGTCATTTCTCTTTCAAATCACGGAAGGAACTGCAGTATCTTGAGTGGCTCAGTGTGGGTGCATAAGGTTTTCTTTCAGTTTGAGCATTACTCTGCCCAGCTCTTCACTTTTCAAAAGACGCAGCAATAATTCCCATTTTCCTTTGCCCTCCTTTCTCCAGTGCACTTTCTGAAAAGCTCTGAGGAGTCATAGCTGTGCACCATTGGGCTGTGAACCTGTACAGCTTAGTGAGGATTTCTGTTGCCTTTTGAGTGGCACAGGGTGAGACACACAGTACACAGAGACTCTACCAGCTGCGCCCCTTTGTCATGCCTATTGCTGGTTTGTGCAGCCTGTTAGCTGGAGATCAAAGCCTCAGAGAAGAGCCAAGCCAGACTTTTCTGGCAGCAAGAGGTTGCCAGAAGAGTATGAAACAATGGCAAGCAGGAGAGGGAAGATTGTAGAGAGGGTTTTTTGTGCTGTCTCTGGGTTTAAAGGTTTTTAAAGGTGTCTAGTACAAGTTCTCTCTGTGAGCAAAGAAGTAATGTAGAACTGTAAATGTTGCAGAGTTGTCCAAGTTTTGCATTTCTACTTGTAACCTGCTGTTCCAAAGGAAGGTCCTTTCCAGCCTTTTCATCGAGTGTGACAAAGGCATGATTAGCTGTGAGGCATGAGCATTTTCACCAGTGTTTCACTCCTGCTAAATTGGTGATTTTCTTTTTCACAAAAAACAGGCTGACAGTGTTTTGAGCATAGGTCTGCTGAGCAGTGCAGGTGTGGCAATCAGTGCTGTCCAGGCTCAGGCTGCGCCCAGTGGAAGGCAGGACTCCCTGCAACCTGATGCTTTGGCAGTAAAGCATTTAAAGTGTGCTAGGAAATTTGAGATATCATGTAGATGAAAAATGCCTAATAGTCATTTTATATAGCTCACAAATAAGGCAGCCAAATGAGAGCAATTGTTAGTTACAAAAAGTGGGGCAGAGAAGGTGAAGTTTTATTCTTTCTTTAGTATCCAATAATGTGCCATGACCTTGTTTTATTGGCTAGTCATTAATCATTAATTCAGATATATCAATTGCTTAAAAAGGTTTGTTTGGTCTTTGCTGAAAAAAAATATCACTCCCAAGACACCCCTCTGTGTCTTCTAGCCATGCTCAATCATCCTTAATCCCCAGTTACTGTAAAACATTATCTTAAAAATATGACTGAAGTTATTTTCAGATGTCTCTTTTTTACTTACCTGAGTAAAAGCAGCAGCTTTTTTTTTCTTGCTCTTTTTAAGTTGGATAGAAGAATGCCTAAGATCCTAGCAATGTCTATTTCACTGCTTGCTGCTTGCTACAAGCAGTGTCAGTGAGATGTGCATGGGGGGAAAACAATCATCTACAAATAAGAGCAACTGGGGATGTGTACCAGTGAGAGATCACGTTGAGAATGAAAACTGATTAAATAAGTGTCTGCTATGTTTTAGTATCTCATGATGAAAGCCAGAACTGTTAGGAAGTTTTCTGACAAACCTGATGACTTGGAACTTGTTATGGGAGCACATATGCAGAATTTAGTAAAAGATCTTTGGTCCAGAATGGAATTTCTCAACAAAAATCTGAAAGAGAGGTGGAGACTGTGGAGACGTTTGTGCCAGCTGCCCTACTAAATTATGTCCTTTGAAACTATGTTCTTGTTGCAATTTTAAGTATCCTCAGCATCAAACAGTTAGTTGTGCTGGATATGTCTACCTTGATGAAGCTGCTCCACTGTAGCATATTTTAGTACGTACAAGTTAGAATGCACACCTGACCATTCCTGTTAGGAAATGCAGGTGAATACCTTAATTTCTTACCTGACTAAGAAAGCCGACTTAGCAGTTCTCTGGCTTAATTTTATTAATTTTTACTAATTTTATTACTTTTGCGAGTGAAACAGCTCTTGAAGGGGTCTGACAGCAGCAGATGCTAATTCACTCATTGAACTTGCGTTTAGTATGTCTAATTGGGATTTCCTAGTTTATACTATCAGGACACACAGAAATTTGGATCAATTTATACTTCCTTTATACTAGTTTATGGCATTTGTTGTTGGGACTACTAGTTCTTCAGAGACAGAAGGAATAGTGAGGCTGTATGTGTAGGACTTACTATTTAAATAAACACTTTCTTCTTATGCTCTTCTTTTGTCTGGTGTTTCTTGAAAATGATGTGTGAAATAAAAAGCATTTGCAAAATTGACTGTGGTAATAAATTATCTACAGGGCTCGTTATCAGGCAAGGCCAAGAGGTCTTCTTACTCACAAACTTTTTTGGGGTTTAAAGGGAGTTCAGAGCAGCCAAAGCATACTTAATCTTTTCTCTTTTGTTTTCTCTTAAAGCACTGGATGTATTTTAGGAGTAGGACTTGTTCTTTCATTTATGAGTCACAGTAGCCAAACAGAATCACGAGTGCATGTTTCTGCTTCATTGCGAAAACTCTACAAATACCTGGACAGCAGTGAGGACCAAAGCAGAGGAGTCCAAGAGGTATGACCTATTTTATCACAAATTTTAAGTCTTCCTTTTATTTTGTTTCATCCCTTTAATAATTACAGTCTTTTTGCTGAAACTTTTTTTATCTGTGATACTGGAAGGCTTAATTTCTACTTTTTCTTTCACAATGCGTGGGTTTATGTCTGCTGGGAAAAAAAGTGATAATAACAGCAATAATAAGAATAGAATAATGTGTAATCTTGCAAAGACATTAAAAGAAACTGCCTGAAGATAACAGAAATGATCCTTTAAAGGTCTTTAATTCCTTAACCCCAAATAAAACTGTTGAAAGTTGGATCATGAGTAACTATGAATATGGGTCTCTTACATACAGTTGTTTACTGCTCAGCTGATCTACTAAAAGTAGACAACAAGTTACTCTCAGAGAGAACTTAAATGCTAATACTTCATCCTTTCAATATGTCTTCTGTATATTTCTTTGAAATTTTGTGTCACTAGCTAATGTGAATTCTGTACTTGTGCATGCTGCTATGGCGCCATTTATGTTTTTTTTTATGTTTTGAACACTTAAACTGAGCCCTGCATTTCAGGGAGTTTTTTTCCAGGATACATCCTGTAAGTTTTGACGTGGTCCATATACTTAGCCTATAACTCTGCTGAGGTAAAACTTGAGAATGAAAGCTGATGAAATTCAAATAGTTTGCCACAGAAAACAAAAATCAGAACAAGCAAATGTTTTGCACGAGAAAAGCAACACTGTCTGTATATGATAGATGTAAGACGGGAGCAGCTGAGCAGTTGAGTTGCGTAATCCTCTGCTTTTCTTACAGGAGTCAATAGAGATTGATAGCATTATTCTTTTCCCCCTGTTGGTAGTGTTCTGAAAGCTCTTTGTTAAACATCTTCATAGATGGAGTTTTATTTTTTTGGCAGTACATATGTGTTGGGGATTAGTCTTTTGCAACTTACGGTTCATGCATTAAAATTACTTACAGCTATGAAATAATTTATGTGTCCCCAGAGATCTTCAAGTGCATTATTGAAATTAAACTGAGTTCAATACAGCAACTTCTGAGATGAAAGGCAGTAACTGTTTAACATCATGAGACAATTCGGAAAGAAAAAGAAAACTTACCCTTTGCAATTAAAACCTCTGTAAGGATTTGTAGAGATGAGTAAAATTTGGGCAGCACTCTAGGATGAATGCTACTATATGAGATGCACAGGAGACTCTTTCAGAACTGTAGGTGATTTGCACATAACCCATTGGCCTGCTGCAGCAATCTGCACATTACTTGCTAGAGGTCAAATTGATGTCAGTCCTGTGCGGTAGACGGGTGCTCTCTGCTTCCCTCAGAGTCATGTGTTGTTCTGCTGCTTAACTTTGATACAGAGGAGTTTACAACAAAGCACACTTGCTTTGTTGGTAGTTCACTTATTCTCCATGGCAGAACAGAAAAGCAATGTTGCTGGTGAATCCTTCTGCAAGGATAGGAGGCTGATGTTGTGGGATGTGTGTGAGAGGCAGTTCTATGTGCTGATTTTCTGGCCTGACAGACCTGCTTGATGGGAGCACAGCATGCTGAGTATGCTTACATAAATAATGATCAGATACTTGTATATAGAGGGTACCTACATTTGTGTGGAAGGTCAGGAGTTTGACCTCTGTAAAACCAGAGGTACTTCAAAGCTTTAGTTGCGTTTGTTTAACATTATTAGCATCAATGAAGAGTCTTTCAGAGAGGGAATAAATATCTGGAAGTATAAACTGAAAATGTTACATCTTTTCTGTCATGCTGGCACATTATTCAATGTCACCATTGTTACAATGAGCTTGATTAGAGACTAGTTCATGGAATAAAATGTTTTTCAGGTACTTGCCTATTCTGTGGCCTGTTCCTGTGTCTCTGCTTTCAGTGTTGGAATCATAGAAGCAGCTGAGGCTGAGAAGGCTATGAGCAAGCTACGGACCTTAGCAGAAAATAATCAGCAGGTAATAGTTCTGTATTTGGGCTTTGCTTCAGTTTTCTTTCTCTCTTTATCTATTTAATATTGGATACTGCTTTTCCTGAACTGTAATTCAAGGCAATTATCTTGCTCCACTTTCATCATTAATTAATATTGATGAATGTATTTTGCATACCACACAATTACTAAGATTACCACTTGATTCATTAATGCATATAGCAATTACCAGACAGTGAAATAAAAACAAGTTGCATGTGTTTGATTGCATTTAGAAGAGAAATTGTTACATTTCATGTCTTTAGTCCCTGTATCTTGCCATTTTTTGTCTCTTTTATAGCATATTTCTATAATTTCTTTTTCTTGGTGGGAAAATACATCAACTGTGCTGTTTTGAATTTTTGCTGTGCCTGAAAAACTGACAGTGCATAACCATAAACATAGCCACAGCTTCCAACAGGTGTGTGTTTCCTCCCTAGTGTCCTAGGGTACCCCTCAAATTGCGAAAAATAATCTCAATATTTTAGTGCGGATTCTTTTCTGGTTAATGTTTGCCAGGAAATGAAGTAGCCAGGGGAGGCAACCATTTTGAATCAAAGCCTGCTATTATATTAATCAACTGTTCAGAGTGTTTATCTGAAAAATAGGAAGTCAGAGCTACCTACCTGTGCTAGACTTCATGTCAGAAAATCTGCTCTAAAACCAAGGCTCTATGTGTCAAAGATTTAATCTTAGAAAATCCCATGTCACTTGAAATAAAGTATCTGATATTCTAGACAAAGATTGTTGGGAAATGATAAATATGCGAGTAATGTTTCAATAATAAATGTATAAAAATATAGATTCCTTTGTAAAATCTGTTTTAATAAGTTCTTTTTCACCTTACAGACGTACAGCTTTGCTTTAGCTTTAGGTGCAATAGTACATGGATTGTCAGCTTGTGGTCATGGGAAAGCTGAAGATCTGAGTAACAGACTAATGCCAGCCTGGATAAAAATTGTGCTTGCAGAGGTAAAGGAGTTCCTATGCATATCTTGGGTTTTGCACTTGTTTAGTTGGTTTAGGGTTTTTTTTGCATAGGTGGGGATAGAGGAGGTGGGGAAGGGATGGTGTGCAGTTTAAAATTAACAGCAAAAACATAATTTTCCTTGCTTCTTGTAAGGAGTGATGTTAGGAAAAGTTAGAACTGTCTGAATATGCTGTTTGATATTTGGAAGCAAGAGGATAATTTTGGGCTGTTTGCTAAAGGGAAAAAAATCCCTGTTTCTCTTCAATTTGGATAACTTATGAGAAATGCTTATCTCAATGAGGCCTTAATTTGGACACGTTCACTAATTTGGAACAGTGCCCAAGGATAAAGTCTAGGTTATTAAGTGAAAATGTCTTGTGAAATCAGGTGCTGCTTGTCAAAAAAGAAAGAAAAAAGAAGTGTGATTATACTGCCTTAGTCATTAAAATTATTTTAATTTATCTGGAAAAGTTAAGTGTTTCAAATCAAACTCTAAACTTACATATTAAGATTGCAGCTAAAGGTAATTATCAATAAAGAAACTGGTTTTGAGTTGAATTGCACTGGTATATTTTGTGGAATACAGATTGTGCTAGGAGAAAAAATGATTTGTCAATCCATGATGATTTCAGATTTGGAGGAGTGAGGAGGAAGCTCATTCCTTCATTCATAAAGCTTTCATTCATCAAGAGAGGGATTAGTATTATCTACCATGCTGGAGTCTGATCTGAAAAGGCTATTGGATTAGAGGTGTGCTAGTGATAGTAGTCATGGTTTTTAAATTGGAAGAACAAGCATTTAGTCCTGCAGTACTGTTGTGTCATCACATTGGCTCACTGGCCCTGAATTATGCTTCCAGGGTTCTCCAACAATGGAACGTCTGGCTGCTGTCAGTGGGCTGGTTGCACTGGTGGGCTCTGAAGGAGGCATGATACAGGTCAGAATATGCAAGCAAATGGTACCTTAATCTCATGGAGAAATTTGCCTAGAAGGCAAGATGGGATGCATGCTTCCCATTCCTACAGCCATGGCTGTAAACCAGGACATCACATTTTTGCAATAATTCATGTTTAGTTAATTCAAGCAACATTGAATTGCAGTGCTTAAAATGGGACTTGCTCCATTTGCCATCATATGGCCCATGTGCAATGCCACTGGGGAAAAGTTTTGAGCCCATGTAAGCTTTCTCCTTTTCTCTCTCCCACTCCCAGAGAAAGGCATGAGTGCAAATGTAATCTGTTTTCAGACTTTTTTCTGTTTTTTGCTTCTTTTTTGTCTCTTACAAAATTAACCTCTTTTTCTCTTGCAGCTGAAATCTGAGAGCATTCAGTCCTCACAGTTTCAAAGTAAGCTGAATGAAGTGATCAGAACCCTTACACAGGTAAGAAGGTGTTTCCTCCTTTGGATAATGCACTAGCATACCTTCACACCTTGCACAAGCAAGATAAGTCTGTTTAAAAGTAGTTACGTAATGTTTGTGTCCAGCTTGAATGAGGCAGTGTAGGGAAATTTGTCTAACTAGTGCTTTGTCTCAACAGATAATTAGTTTCTCTGAGCAGATTGGTCTTCAGACAAATGCAGCAAGACTTCTGGGACGTCTTCACATGTCCTGTTTGTCTTCTACCCAGAACAGGGCATCTGGTAAGATACTTTATTACTGCTTCCTAAAGAACATGTAGAAATAGCATACCACACAAAAAGCACACCATCACTAAAAAGACAGTGAGGGACACATGAGATAAAGCTAATGTTTTAGAAATGTTTTCCTAGAATAGATCTTCTCTGGTTAGCTGAAATAAAAAAATTAGTGTTCTGTGCCCTTTCCGGGTGGCCGATACATTGCTAACTTTAAGTGTTGTTTCAATATCCATTGGTGAAGTAAAGGCTGGATAATTAATAAATAATGAAATACCAGTAACAAGCAAAAGCTAATGAAGTTGAAGCTGTTTGCTTTGGTGTGAACTAATCTGGGAACCAAAAATACAAAATGTAGATGAACATCACAGAGAAAAGTCTTTCAAAGTTTCTGCTCTTATGTATGCCTGCATGCACGCATTCCTGCCTAAAGTTAGATAGATATGAAATGTCTCTGCTCCATTGGACTTCTTAAAATTTTGAAGCGCTCCCCTTCAAAGCCTAGCTTGCAGTGCCCAATGTATTTTTAAGGAAGTTCTTATCTCTGGCTTTTCAGTTGATCTGTGAATTTGTTTTTTCAGATCTGGCACCTCTCACCGCCAGAAATGTTTAGTTTGCCTTAAAGGTAAAAAGGCCAATATGTCTATCAGTCTTGTGGTCTAAATACTCTGAGTCACCTACAGAATCAGTTAGCTCAAACACAGCTCAGTTTGGCCATTAAATTTACCTGGGAGAGCAGAAGGTTGCAATTTTGCTGATGATGTTTTAGAATATAAGCAATCTTTTTATCTTCACAGTTCCTCCAGATTTTGGCTACTTACCTGTAAACAGCTTTATCAGGGCAGCCATTGACTTTGCTATTGAAGGTGGAAAGAAAGGTAAGGATCAAACTACAGTATTACTCTGGGAAGTTTGTTATGGCTATAAAAGATGACCTTAAACACTTGCTTTTATTTGCTAAGAGAACTTTTATAAGTACAGATTTGAACTTTGCTAATGTGAGATATTTAAAAAAGAAATTTAATTACAATCAAAAAGATAAAAGTTAATATTGTGTAATTAGGACTTTCGCTTTCTCCACCTGATTTTTGACTTTTAAAACCCTTTTCTCTTCCCTCTCTGTTGGTGAGATGATGTTTCTTCCCTATGAGAAGGAAAGTCAAATAATTTTTAAGTGTTAGCCTGTATGCTCAGTTAATACTCCATCATCAGACCGACTTTATGCTGCCCCTTATTTCAGTGATGCTGGATTAAGATTCTTTGTAACAGAGTGGTATTAAACAGATTACTGCTGGGATAGATGCAAAGAGGCCTGAAGAAAGTATCATTTTACATGAGGAAGCCTGGAAAAAGAGATGTCTCAGGGTAGTCTTAAGGAGGATAGAGAGGATTGCTTCTAAATGGAGTTAAGTGAGCTCACTGCTGTCCTATGAAGCAAGTTTTGCTTTAAATGGTGGTTAAAATGCCCATGTTTTGATTCCAGGAGGACTGAGCTAACTTATGTTGACATAAGTTAACATGGTATGTAGCAAAGGTTAGCACTTATCTGACTGTTCTTTTGGTCTGCATCTACAAGATGAGGAAGGAAAACATTGTCAGAAAACTCTGCTGTTCTCCCAATAAGAAATGCAGAAATACTACCTTACTAGATGATGAATATGTGTAATTAACTTATAAATTGACTGAAGAACAAGAGACCAGAAAGTTTCTGTTTATTACTAACAAAAACCAGTTTGACAGGACATTAAAAATGTATCAGTTCATTATAAATGAAATGGCTAATTCTCAGATGCAAAGGGAAGTAACAGTGATTTTGTAACACTTTTCAGTTCTTTACTAGAGCTTGAACTACAGTGTAGTGTTCACATTTTTTGCTAAGCTGTTCAGCCACATATGTGTGTATACAATTTAGACTGAATCTTCTGTTCTAGGCCCTGAATCTGTCCCAGCTGAACTGGTGAAAGTAGCACTGGCACCCATTGCATTAGTTGGAGAAAGCCATCAGTATCCACCTGTAAACTGGGCATCTATTCTTTCTCCTTTGATGAGGCTGGACTTTGGTAAGAGTAGTAGTTTTCTATTAAGACTTCTGTATATGTCACAAGTGTTCTTTACTAATGCAGCTTTTACAAACTTTGGATCCCTCTTCAGGGCTTGAAGTTAGTGGAGTGGCTAGTTTTATTATGCTTTCAAGACTGACTTTTTAGTGTTCGCAAGTATATATTTGTCATCACCATGTGGATACTGTTTAACTGAAGAAAAACTAAAGATCAGAGCTGAGAAGTTCCCTAAAATGTTGGTGAAAGTAGCCTGAACATTTCATTTGAACTATTTATATGAGTCCATCATAAAACTCAACTAATTGTATCCTGTTACCAGTAACTGGTAAATGCTTGATCCAATGCCCATGTTAGAGCCTGTATGCCACTTTTTCACATATTTGAACTGTTTGGTAGTTCATCTAGCTATCACTAGTTTGAAGTGCACTTTCTACTAAATTACACAGGGTAATAATTTTCAAAATAGTGGAAAAAGATTCCTATACTGAGGTCTGCCATTCTTATGAAGAGCTGAAACTTGGTAAATGTCTGGAGAGTTTTTTTATTCCTACTTTTCACTTTGGAGTCTTACTTTTGTAAATCAGGGAATTTTCAGAGGAAAGAGTACATCTGTTTTGTGGCTGTTTTATATTTCAGACAACATCATAGTCCAGGAATATTGACTCATTTTTCCTTCTGTGGATTAAATATTGACTTTATTTCGCAAGGAGGGCTTTTTTTTTAATTTTTACTTTTGTTAGCATTCCCACATTTTTGTTCCTGACTAAACTGAAATAACTTGAACAAATGCTGATACTTCTTGCTGAAAGTGCATTAATGTAAAGAAGAGTCTTCTAATATGTATGTGTTAAAAAATGTTTGTGCTATGTGTATGTTAAAATCCTTTAAGTAGGATTTTTAGAAAAATAAGTTGTAATGTAATGCTCTAGTAGAACAATAGCCCTCCTTTATTTTATGAGTTGAGAACATATTTCAAGGGAAAATATTTTCTTTATAACTTAGTTTGTTTTCTTCTGTTTTAGGTGATGAGGTAAAACATCTCTGCCTTGAACTGGCTGTGACACAGGCCCAGTCATCTCAAAATGCAGCAATGCTTTTAGGGATGTGGGTGGCACCTCCCCTTATCTACAGTCTCAGTGTACGTATGTCAGAAAACTTGTGGGAGCTCAGCACCTCTTTCATATAAAATTCCTCAGTGACAATGTTTAGGCTGTCTCACCAGAAAAGGATTACTGGGTTCATAATTCTTCAGAAATGCCATTTAGTGAGTACTTATAGTGAGAGAGAGGTTATTCTGGGGCCTTGAAATTCAAGGCAGACTTAAGACCTGCTACACTCATTTTACTTTATTGCTTAAGACCTATAGTGCTGATAAACTGGAGACATAAAGCATGGCATGTAGGGAGAAAAAGTATCTTTTATTTTTACCAGCTAAATGTCTTTAAAAAAGGTCCACCCTAATCTGTCCAAAAGCTTACCTACTTTTTCTAGCAAGGTCTCTGGATCTAGTTAACTAGTAAAAATAGCTATGTCTTGAGAACCTTGCCTTAATTTTGTAGATACCCAACAGACTAACCTACAGTATAATCAGATTTGGTCTTATCCTTCATTGCGTTTCTATTCTTCTGGAATTGAAAGGTGGATTCCATGGTACAGTGTGTAAAACTCCCTGAATCCCACAGAACACTTGACTGCACATTTCTGTTCCTTTATCCAAGTTCAGGAGCAGATTCATGACAATTCTCAGAAAATTAGTTGCTTGTTTCTGTGATCTCTTCAAGGAATGTTTTTTGTTTTAATTAATTAGTCTTAGATATGCAAACATTTGCTGGTAGTTTTAAGGTAGGTAACTGGTAAAGTACCAAAAAAAAAAGATTTTATTTCTGACTACCACTTTTCCAGCTGCAGTGGGAATTTGAGGTCACAAAATAAGATGAGCCACAGAGAATTAAGCTCTGCATTTTGTACAGGTTATTAATTCTTCTTCACTAACTAGCAACATTCATGGTTCTATGGCTATCATACTTCTGTCACTGACTGTCTAGATAGTCTGTATGCTTTATGTAGGGATGCAGTGGGTGCCATGTAAAAATATTGCTCTCTCCATATGGGGATGTGATGTCTAAGATTCATTGAAAGTAAGTTCTTCAGTTTTTAATGAAAACAGAATATTGACATGTTTGAACTCTTTTTAATTCAAAAAATTCATGACAAAAAGGGAAGAAGAAAAGACCTGAGAAATATTTATCACTTTAGGTGCTTTTATAAGTTGTGTTTGAGCCACTCTTTTTATAATTTTATCCAACAATAAGTTCAAGGTCAATGAAGAGCTAGAATTTGAAATGGAGCAAAAAATTTTCCTTTTCAGATGAAAACTCAGAAATATCTTTTCATGTCCCTGTCCCTGTGGATGCAACATGTTGCAGAAGACAAACTACAGTCTTTTACAGAAGTGTTTCTGATACAACAATTTGAAGTGCAGAACCGCACAAAAAACCCAGAAATTTGCCAGTGTGTTCTACAGGGGCTCATCCAGGCAATGAAACTTCCCAGCCCTGCCCAGTTTTGCTGGAGCTTTTTGTGTCAGGCTGTGGAGAAGATATATGAGCTTCTTCCAAATGAGGTTCAGGTGAGGAGTATGAATGAGGTGTATGAACACTGTAGCTAGGTATTTTTTTAATGATGGTAAGGCCCGTCCTTTTGCACTGATGCATCAGATTCAAAACATTAATTAAATGTACAATTTTTAGTTATATTAGTTAAAATAGCAGCATAATTTCAGTTTAACTTATTTTTGGTTATTTTAGAATATGATGTTGTGAAACCAATCTAATGTGCACTCCTCCCTCATAAACGATTCAGTAATGGAAAATTACAGTATTAGTACTGAAATAAATTGTAATGAAAGAGAAGTGAACAATGAGAAGGGCTTTCTTTTTCCCCACAGAGGATTCAGTTTCTTACAGTGATTTAAAGAAGCTATTTAGCTACAGAAAATACTTCCAAGAATGGCCCTTTGCCTTTAAAAATAGAATAAATTCTTTAAAAGTATTCAAACACCATTGTTTTTGTACATTGATGTACGTCAAATTCCTCAGCAAATACAGATTTTCTAAAATAGATTAGGTGAGGCTAGAAGATAGATTAATTATTCATCATTATCATGAACAAGTTCCTAAACTCACCAATTTTTATGATGAAGAAAGCCAGAAATAGACATGTATTTAATTTTCTGTTTGCAGAGAGGTGAACTGGAGATGTATATCAACGTAGCAAGATGTATTTCAGAAATGGCTGATTCAGAGATCAATCGCATTGTCCAGATCTCCAAGGTAATTATATTTAGTTATGCCCTTTTATCACCAGATCATGTGAAACAAGCAACCTTGTAATTTCTATTGTCACCAGACTATTTTAGCTCACTGGGAGCATTTAATTGTTTTACTTGTCATGTTGGTAAGAGTGTTCTGGATTTAATCTGCAGGCAGTAGAGAGTAGCAGAAGTGATAAGATCCATATCCCAAACTTTCTCAAAGAGACTGAAATACTCATGATTTCACCTGGCACATTTGAACCAGAGTCTTAACTAACTTGGTGAGGTGGGGGGTGGGGGTTGGCCTCTTCTCTCAGGCAACCAGTCCCAGACAGGATGAGAAGATGCAAAGCTGCACTCCTCTCTCTCCTAAGCTGTATTAGGAGAGGTTTAGACTGGACTTTATGAACAATTTCTTCACAGACAGTGTGATTAGACCTTAGAATGGGAGTGCCACACTAGGGAGATGGTGGAGACACTGTCCCTAGAGGTGTTTAAGGAAAAACTGGATGTGACACTCAGTGCCGAAGTCTTGTGGACATGGTATTGTTGAATCATATGTTGGACTTAATAATCTCATAGGTCTTTTCCAGTCTAACTGATTCTCTGATTCTGGGAATTACTTCTCTTAGCAGAACAGGAATGGTGTGAACCAGAGTGGTGTTATATCTTATAAATCTCAGACCAATGATGCAAACAGCAGACCACTTGGTTAATATTAGAAATCTCTTTGGTTAATATACCCACCTGCTTGAAACTGGACTGTAAATGGATCCTGGTGACTAGCTGTCCTTGAACTGGTGGATCTGTGCTTCTGTTAAAAATGTGAAATAACTGACTGAAAAACCTTTCATAATTGACTTTATGTTCTATATTTACATTCACACTCAGAATGTTTCCTGGTGGACAAGATGACTGAGGATGATAATGGAATAAAAAAAGCTTTTATCTTGTAGCTCACCAGTGGAATCAATTAGCAGTGGAATTCTTAGCAGCTGAAACACTAAGGAAGTGACCTGTGTGGAAGAACTTGATGTTTTCAGATCAAGCTTTTAAAAACAAACATCTTTGACTAAAGCCCCCTGTTCTGTTTGCTGTGCAATTCACTAGAGAATCAAACGTTCAAATAGGTTGTGGAAGCTGAACTGTCATTTCCTATTTTTCACTTCTTATTTCACACTGAAAAACATCATTTAAGAAAACCTTTTTTTGTCACTACAGTATATCTGTCTTGCAAGAAGACTTGAATGTCCAGAACTGTTAAGCTGTTAATTCAATTCAAAGGGGAATGTAAAATTTAAAGCAGTGTGAAAACAAGCTGTACTGAGTTACTTTGCTGGCCTATTTCAAACAGTGTAAAGTTCAAGTAGCATATACAGTCTTCTGTGTAATATTATGCCTTGAGGAAAATGAAGCCTACTAGTTATTCAGAGTTTCTTACTTTTTTATAAAGAAAAATGCAGAATTTACTGTTCCCACAAGAAATGTACCTTTAAATTTAACTTTTCTTTTTATTGCATTTGCAGAACAATATCGAGAAGGCCACGTTTGTGAAAGTGTATTTAGTTTCTCAAGGCAGATTGTCTCTGACGAACTTGAGTGCCGTGATTCATATTGTGGCAGGATATCATCAGAAGAAAAATATTTTATGGATGTTCTTGCATAGTTTCTATCATGCTCGCATTGTGAGACATGAAAATACAGGTAAAATTAGGCTTAAAGAAAAATTAAAAATGCAATCAACAGATATTTATGAATCTACACTGATTCCTTTAAAATAATTTTCAGATGATTTAACCAAAGTGTTTCCAAATTTTTCCATATTAAAAACTAGTGTCTTCAGAATTCTTTTATTATTCAAGTACTTGTACCAAACTTTGCATTTGTGTTTTACTGCAGTTAGTTCTTTTTCTGTGATCCAGCTACAAGTCAATTTGTCTCATCAATGTGGTTTACAGACCAGAATTTTAACTAGATCTGTATCTCCCACTCTTTTTAGGATAGTGTTACAGGTGCACATAGTACATCTGTACATCTCAATACTGCAACTCTGCTAACCTTCTGACCTAAAATCTGACTTACCAGTATGTGACACAGAAGGTGGGGGATGTTCCCATGAGATTGGTTGAAGTAGGGACATAACTTTCTTTCCTGAACTCCTTGCACTGATTTAACACAGGAAATAAATTTCCTTTTTTAACTCCGCATAACTATACCAGACAGTCATCTGGTGGGTTAATGATTTGGGCTGGCTCAGCTATGGGTCTGACAAAGTATAGAGGCTGATGCAAGAGAACTAGGAGAAACACACAGGAAGATAAAGAAGGAAGAAAAAAGAACAGAAAGATACAAGAATGAAGTCTCATTTTCATGGCAGGAAGGTTTTTGTCTGCATGTGAACAACTTCAAAGCATTATATTGCCAGATGCCTTAGCTGCTAGCTGTGTTTGAAGAACTTCAAAGAGTATTAAGTTTTAATTGAGTGAAGTGAGGATTCTTTGGGTAAAAGAGGAGACAGCATGAAAGGAGGCACTTGTATGTGGTCTTGGTGGTGAGCTTCTAGGTGGTAGAACAGATTATGGATAGCAGAATCTGAATCAATGAAATGTCTTCCATCCTTGAGATGAATTAAGGGCTGATTTTATTTTCATGCTTTGACCACAGTTTACTGACCGTCTTAACACTGTAGGACCATTTTCACAGTAATTTGCACATTGAGGGAGGCTTTAGGATTCTGTAGCAGTCATATGTGCATGCTTGGTCCTGCAGGCTGTCATTTTGTGAAATAATTCTCATTCAGTCTTTTGTTTGTGGTTTTGTGGTTTGGTTTTCTTCCTGGCGTTTTTTTTTTTTTGTGTTTATGTGTGTGTGTGTGTTCAATGTGTTGCCTGCATTATAAGCAACGTTTCTTTACTATTTAAGGGTTTGTATGTTTTCTGCCAGTGGCAGAATTAATCAAGTGTGGTAGTGGTGTTGATGATCTTTGTTCTTATGCAGTTGGTACTTTCCTGCTATAGTGATTTTCTGTGCTGGCTTTTTAATGAAAAGGAATGCATTCTAGTGTTTGACATGAGTCAGTATTCTTTTTCTTTTTCTAGGAGTTCTGAAAAGAATGGACTGGCTGTTAGACCTGATGGGCTACATCAGAAATGTAGCGTGCAAGTCAACACCCTTACAAAATGGTGATCTGAAAGAGGTTGATCTGAAAGAGGTAATGGCTGTGAAAATTATTTGATACAAGGACAGAAGGAGTTTCTGATATATTTCACATTTTCCCACAGTAATAAGCATTATTCCCCATGCTTTTGTATGTTAGAAGATTGTGATCTCACCACCACAGAGAAGATCTTCACATTTTTTGTGAATGAATGTGTATTTAAAACTCTTACTTTAAAATAACTTTTACATTTAGGCTATGATGGAACCTTAAGGCAACTAAAGGAAATAATTCCTTAAAATTTACTGTATTTAGAACAATTGAAGGAAAATTTTGAATTTACTAGTAGAACTGTCTAGGCAGGTCAGAACGGTGTAGTTTCTGGTTCTGACCTTTTTTGTGAGGTTTTTAATTTTTTTTCTCCTTCTCTATTATTCATTTAATGAAGTGCATTTTTGCCTTTTCCCTGTTTAGTGCATAGATTTCCTCATGTGGCTGTTTGCAGCTTCTGTTTTGGCCTGGGCTGACCATGGTGCACCATTACTGCTTGGCCTCAGTGCTGACTGGTCACTGTGGAAACACCACATGGTATCACCAGAATTATATGAGGAACACATTGGCAAGCACCCCACTGACAAGTTTGCTGTGCAAGAGACTCTCACTCTCCTTCCAAGTAGCCTTTCCCTTTTGCTGGCTAAAGAACCATGGAAAGAACAAACACAGAAGGTAAAATTTCATGTAGTGAAATTTGAGTGGCATCTCACTTTACATGAGAAAGCACCCCATTTTTGGTAGTCACCTTGGATCTTAGAGCAGTTATTTCCTCTATATTTTATTGCATCTCAATTGTGATCTCACTTTATTGTTAATCAGATATGAAAGTAGTTTCTTAAGTAAAATTTGAGAGTTGCAAAAAAAAAAAAATAAATTCCAAAGCTGGAAGTCAAACTCTTAAGAAAATACAGCTGGGAGAAGAGAATTAGGAGCTGCTGGTAGCAAGTCCATGTTTTAAACACTGAAAGGATCCTCTGCAGCTGCACACACCAAACTGTAAATTCAGAGCAATCAAAGATCTTCTTCATGGTTTGCAGTATGTGTCATTTATTTTGAAGTATGAGTTGATAATAAATGTGGAAATTTGGGCCTAATTTGGCAAACCTACTGTGCAATTCATGTAGTTGCTATATGTGGAAGTACTGTTATTGATCTATAGATTAATAGTTAGCTGTTTTGTGCAAACTGGAATCTCTTGAGAACTCTCTGAGCATGCTTCTGTGCTCAAAGTTACCCCTGAAGTCAGAATTCAGAATGTCAGAGGAATGCAGGGGTGAGCTGTTAGTATGCAAGTACCTAATTAGGTTTTAAGGAAGAATGTGAGGCCTTGCCCTGAAAATCATCCTTATGAGTTTAAATACCATATTGTCATCCAGGCACCCTGCACTGCCAGAAAAAAATAACAAAAAATGAGACAGGTCAAAAGAGGAACAAAGGCAATAAGAGTTCTGAAGTAAAACATTTGGACAAGAGACTGATAAGAAAGAATTATATTAATAGGTTAAAGGTATGAGCAGGCAACATGGAGGGAAGCTGTTTAATGTGCCTTCTTGTTACAAAGAATTATTGCTGACATAATGAGAAGGAACAAAGGGAGTTTCAGATCCAGCTATGGGAAGAATTGCGTTGACAGGGAGATGTACTCAAGGGTGTTTTGTTTACTTTGGGCAGAAGCTTCATTGGCCACTGCCTCTGATTAGATAACTGAATTTAGCAGAAATCAAATGTTGTCTGTCAAACTGAAAATAATTCATCATGTTCTGATACAGGGGCTTTTTTAATTCAGATTTTTTTCATATTTCTGTCTTCAGTTTATTGAATGGCTGATCAATATGATGGAATGTCCTAGGGAAGCATTATCAAAATCTACCATGGATCTGCTGAAAGGTAATATATTTTTAATTGGGTCTCATTTTTCTATAACAGACAGAATAGATCAAAATTCAGTTGTTATAAGGAGTGAGATTTTGTCTTTGAGGTAATTATCACAGGTAAGTTGACATTGTTGTCTGTAACACTTTACATTTGCTGTTTCATCTTCTGATGCTTATGATGTAGCACTTAGGGTCCAAAGGACCTAGAGGTACATCTATTACACAAGCTTATTTCATTAATAGATCTGTCTGTTGTTTTTGAAGTTACCCTTAAAAAAAAGATGCAGCATACTATTGGGAAATCCTCTTGTACTAGAATACAAATCACATAACTTAGGTGCAAGTAAGGACTGCGCTGTGTGGAACGGGTAGGAGGTGAACTAGGACAGCCTAGTAAAGGGGTCTGAGAAAAAAGGAAAGAGAAATGAGAGTTGTTGAAAAGATGCATGAAAAGAAAAATGGAAAGTAGACAATATGTTTAATTATGGTAGGAGTTGCAGCCCTTTCATGCATCCTATCGCTTACTTACATGTGTAGTATCTGTGCAAGTAATTTTAAGAGGACACCACAAATATTTTCAAGTGAGTTAAGAGCATTTGTGCTTTTTTCCATGAATACAAGGCACTTCCTTTGGACCATCTGATTTGTTAGACCTAAACAAGGCTTCTTAAAATCCAGTTATTGCGTTATTTGCATTAATAGGATAATTACCCTTGTTCTGATGTCTGCAGTCTTAGTCACTCTGAATTTCCCTGTAATGTCTGCTAATCTCCACCAGAAGCAATGCTAAGGGCTGTTGGAGAACCTCTTCTGTACATCAGAGTTCTGATGCTCACCATATATTGTTAGTATGCCCAGACTTCTCTATAAGTCACTGTTCCCTCTGAGCTTCCCATTGTTTTTTTTCCTTTTACATACTAGAACATAAAACTTCCATGTGAATAACTAGACTGTGACTGTGGTGGTTTGACCAGGAAGAAGTGGGAATTCTGGGAAGCTGTGGTCAAACCAATGAAGGTTTTGGGTTTGAGACTGGCACCTGGTGTAGCCAGTGGGGTTTGGACACACCTCCGAGAATACACAGGGGTTAAAAAGCAGGGCACTGCCCTTGGCAGTCTCTCTTGGGACATCGCGGCGAAGAGGTCAGATCACCCTCCCCTGTCCAGTCGCTGCTGCTGGGCGGGGGAGGGGCAGCCACGTGGTAGGCCCTGGGCCTGGACAGAGATGGGAGGTGAGGGGGCTTCGAGGATGGAAGGGTGGAAGATCCCAGGGAGTCAGCCCTCGGGCAGCCATTCCCCCCCCAGGAGAGAGAGAGAGAGAGAGAGAGAGCCGGCGACACCGAATGTGATAGCAGCCGGCCCAGGAGGAGAAGGGGGGAGGAAGAGTGCCCGGCCGGAGCGGCAGCGTGTGGGCAGCGTGTTTGGGAGTGCCGCTCCGGGACAGACAGAGACTGAAAGTTTTAACCCCTTTCTTTCATGATTGGGGCCTTGCAAAAATGCTAATCCTCCTCGAAGCTGAATAAGAAGGGAGATGAGAGATGAGATGAGACAAGGACCTGGCCCGAAGAACGTGGAGATGATTGAATGGGGAGAGATGATTTGGAGTGGCCTTTTGGCTGGACTTTTCTTGTGGCCATGGACTCAGTTGTTCCTGTGACACAGAGACTGCATTTAGGGGGAAGCAGTGGCTCAAAACCAGGAGGGTTCTTCGTGAGGACCCCCCGGCCCCAGGGGGTTGGAAAAATATGGGGGGGACAGATGTCCCAAAGCAGAGACTGTGCCTTTTTGGAGTGAGACAAGGCATCCTTGAAAGACAACCCTAAAAGCAGCTCTGGTCCATGCGTCAGTGGTGAGAGCACTGGGCATGGAAGGAAGATGTCACAAGCGGCAAAAGGACTTTTTTTCCGGGCGGTGCTGAAGTGACAAGGAAGCACACGAGGTTTCAGTGTGTTTCCAGGGGAAGCCTATGGAACAAGAAGGACTCCTTTCCTCTTCATGAACTGCAGTTTGAGTATACTAAAATGTGGGGCCAAGGCTGGGCAGTTGATGATTTGGGAGAATGTATCGGATTGGGAAAGTCAGGTAGTGGGGAGGGGGAAAGTGGTTTTTTGTAAGGTTTTCAATTTTTTTTTTTTTTTTTCTTTTCCTTATGGTCTTTCCCTATTTCCCTGTAGTTCAGGTAATAAAGTGTTCTTTATGTTTAAGCTAAAGCCTGTTTTGCTTATTCCTGGTCACATCTCACAGCAGACACCAGGGTGAGGGCATTTTCATGGGGGGCACTGGCTCTGCGCCAGGCTCAAACCATGACAGTGACTAGGTTGGTTACTGGATTTTGTCTAAACACATGATTCTTTCAAATTGAATTAAGAAATGGGTGAGTTGCATTTCCAATCAGTGAATCGAGCAGAGGACTTAAGATTTTGTGCTTCTGTTGTTCCCAGTGCCTCCTATGTCCTGGCTTGCATCATTGCTCATTTGAGCTTTCTGCAATGTTGGTTGATCTGTGTGCCTAAGTGATAGACTAATTAGAAGATCATGTGATATGATTTCAATAGGAGATGTGCTACAAAGCAAAGGAAGGGCCTAGTACATCACCACAAGTGAAGGAATTATTAAAAGAGTCAGTAAAAGGAGAACTAAACCTATACCTGTACTAGTAAAATTACTAGGAAGAATACTGTCACATCTTTTCATTTGGACTGCACAATTTAATGTAATTTGTCCCTGTCTTCACAGTTACACTTCTGGCCTTGAGATCTCTTGCAGAGTTCAAGAAAAAAGCAATATGGACTAAAGCTTGTGGGTGGTAGCTGCACACCATACCTTATCCAATGAAGAAAACTGTCCGTACTTGAAAACATATTATTATTACTCAGGCATCAAGAAGCTGTATTTCAAAGACATTTCCTACCACAAGATTTTTAATTGGGTTTGGATTTTTTTTTTTACCCTTTTGCTTCATCACAAAAATTCCTATGAAAATATTTTGTCAATAAGTGATGTGTTACTGTTTTGCAAATGTGCTGAATCTAAATGAAAAATACACATTCAGTTTCAATTGAATTGTTTCGGTGACATCTGGGAACCTCAAGAGTTGTAATGAGTATTCCTTTAATTCGTGGAAGCTTTGAAGGAATGGCTGAAAATAAAACAAACTAAGAAAATTTGATGGATATAGCGTATTTATTAAAGTATGTTTTAATGTAACAAGACTTGGAGTAAGCATTATTTTTGAACTGATAATCCTTCCTGTAGTAATAACACAATGTTCTTGTGCAGTAATGACAACGCATTGTGACTATATAGTGTGAGCAGGGTTTCTGAAGAGGAGTGGCATGCATGTCTGAGTTGCAATGGCTTTATAAAGATTGCTGAAATGAGTCAATAATCCTGATGGCTGTTGTATTTGCAGCTCCAGGACAGTTGCCATTTTCTTTCCACTTGTAACTGTTCTTGTCTCCTTGACATTTCTCTGCACATAATGAGAATTCTTCCTCTGCCTCTAGGGAAAAGGGACAACATAGCAACTCTTTTCCACATTTATCATCTTAAATAGATTAGCCTCTGCTATTTTCCTTATTTATTACTATTTTTTTTTCTGAAGGAATAGAGACTTTTTCACTTTGCAATCTTGCCAAGACAGGTATTACAAGAGATGTTATATTTAGCAATCCTCCTTGCTGAAGTAGACAAAAATTAACTGAATATAATTGGGCACTGTTCCCTGGTGTCTTTCAAAACAGTACTGGTAAGAGCATTGTTGATTTTTGATCAGGAAATTATATTTCCATACATCTTGAAGACACTGGAGGAGTTATCTTATTTTCAGGACTGATAACATTTCCTCTGTTGAAGAAATTCTCTTCTGACTTCTTGGTCACTTGGACTGTTCGGCCTGGAGAAGAGGAGACAGAGGAGAGCCCTCACTGCCATTACAACTTCCTTGTGAGGGGAAGGAGGGGCAGGCACTGAGCTCCTTTCTGTGGTGACAGTGACAGGACCTGAGGGAGTGGCCTGAAGCTGTGTCAGGGGAGGTTTATGTTGGATATTCAGAAAAGGTTCTTCACCCAGAGGGTGGTTGGGCACTGGAACAGCTCCCCAGGTAAGTCACAGCACCAGCCTGACAGAGCTCAAGAAGGATTTGGATAGTGCTCTCAGGCACAGTGGAACTCTTGGGGTTGTCCTATGCAGGTCTGGGAGCTGGATTTTGATGATCCTTAGAGCCCCCTTCCAAATCTATGATTCCATGACTCTTTCTAGGATTTTCTCATCCAACAGGGTACTGTGTGAAAGCTGAGCATTTCTTCACTGATTGAG
Source organism: Zonotrichia albicollis (assembly GCF_047830755.1). Classification (NCBI taxonomy): domain Eukaryota; kingdom Metazoa; phylum Chordata; class Aves; order Passeriformes; family Passerellidae; genus Zonotrichia; species Zonotrichia albicollis. Next base: position 52,270,537 of record NC_133860.1, read on the forward strand.
TGTGTAAAGGATTAATGCAGTACTTGTTTGCCTTTCCAAAATAGTGTATAATTAGTGGTAGTTTTCTGCTGCATATGCATCTCTATACTGAGAAAACTGTCTAAAAGGTGAATGTGCAGAAGGACTCACTGAAAGTCCTTGTCAGTGATTTTGCACCTCAGTTCATGACTTTCCATTTGTGTGCACTTCTTAGTAATCTCTAACAATGCTGAATATGTCACATTTTAATGGTTCCATCTCTAATGTACTGTTTCAAACTAACTTACACCTTAATCATCTCAGTTTGCATGTTGACTGGCATTTTAATTCAGATGAAATTTTGTCTTTTTTAAAGAAAATCACTGTGTGATGCCTACTTGCTGTGTTTCAGTTTGCATAGAGGAGCAATATGTAAACATCTGAATTAACTAAATTCTTACTGATGTCTAGTAGAACATGGATCCAAGGGGTGGCATAGCATGGCCTGAGGGTGGCAATGTTAACTGAGCTGCATAGAGCACTGAGAGCTCAAGAGAGTATTTGAAATGTTTGAACCCCAATGCACATGATACAAGAAATAAACAGGATTAACTGGAAGCATTTGTCAGCTCCCAAAACTATGAGATTAGGATTAGTGAGACTTGGTAGAATGAGTTCCATGACTGGAGTGCGGCCATGCAGAGCTACAGGCTGCAGGGCTGTAGGACGGATAGGCAAGGCAAAAGAGTTGCCATTGGAAGGTACAGTTTTCACTGTCATTCCTTGCAGTTAGGAATAATGTGGTTGAAAGCCCCCGAGTGAGAATTAGAGAGATGGAAAACAAAGCAGATGTCACTGTAGGTGTCTACTGCTGTTCACTCAGTCACAATGCTAGCAGTGATTATTTAATCTATGGGCAATGAGGAGAAATCTCTGGACCAGTAGCCCTTCTTCTTATGGAAAATTTCAGTTTCCTGGACATCAACTGGAAATGCCAGACAACTGTGACAAGGAAGTCTCAGAAATTCCAGAGGTATGTTGAAGATAATTTCTTGCCACAAGTATTCATCGAGACAGCTAGCAAAGATGTCCCCCCCAACTCCCCCCCTAACCCTCCCTATCCCCAAACTGCTGTTTGGGAATTGTGAAGGAGAAGATGGGATTTTTAGATGGCTGTTTTGGCCACAGTAATCATGACTTTAAATGATGAGTTTAAAATTTTTGGTGTAAATGAGAAACAAGTCTCAGAGTTGCTATCCTAGATTTCAGAATAGCAAACCTTAAACTGCTCAGGAAGCTAGTTAGCAGAGTCCTCTGGGAATCTGATTTTCAGAGCTTAGAGATCCATGAGTGCTGGTCCATTTTTAAGGGCAACCTTTTAGAAGCACAGGAGCAAGCAAATCACACTATGCCAAAAGTCAAGCGAGAAGAGCAGCTTGGCTGAACAGGGAACTCCTCTTGGAACTCATAAAGAAAAGAATGATGGCTGTAAGAGAGGTCAGGCCTCACAGGATGGTTACAGAGCTGTGGATCCCATGTGTAGGGAGAAAACACAAAAGTCCAAAGCTCAGAGTTGAAACTGGCCAGTGTTGGGTCAGATTAAAAAAAAGAAATTCTGAGTATGCTTAGAGCAAGAGGAGATCTAAGGAAAATATTCAACCATTTCTTGATGAAGGTAGTCAACCCAAAAAAAGGATGAGGAAAAGGCAGAGGTATTATAATGCTTTTGTGTCAGTCATTAATAACATTGATACACATTGGTCTGGCCAGTTGTCTCAGTTAGAGAACATACAGCAGCAGTGACTTTCCATTTCTGGACACTGAAACTGTAAATGAGCAGTTATATCACTTTCATCTTTGTAAGTCTGTGAGGCCTGATGGGATTCATCCCAGAGCACTGGAGTAGCTACCTCTTGGGAGTCTGGGGAAATCCTTGCTGACCAGAAGCTGGCCAGTTTACCAGAAGGGCATGAGGAAAGACACAGACAACTGCAGGTCTGTTAACTTCATTACCAGGTAAAGTTTACCAAGATCATACTGGATACTATTGAAAGGCATTTAAAGAACAATACACAAGCACAGTCAACATGAGTTCACGACGGGAAAGCCCTGAGTAACTCGTCTGATACCCTTGTATGATACAGCCACTCACCTAGTGGGGACTTTTGATACTGTCCCTTATGACATCTGTCTGAACAAGCTGTTCAACGGTGAGATGAGTGGGTTCATGGTACACTGGTTAAAGAACTGGCAGAAGGGTGGAATTCAAAGAGTTGTAGTGCAGGGAGCTGACAAACAGTCATCTGCAGTTTTCCTCAAGTTTCAAATCTAGGGCCAGTTCGGTTCAATGTCATTATCATTGATTAGGAGGCAGGAGTTGAATGCACAATTACATATGCAGATAATACTAAACTTGAAAGTTGCTGTTGACTCTTGAGGGACAAGAGACCTTGCAGAAAGATGTGGATAGTCGAGGATTTGGCTATGATTAATGGCATGAAATTTAACAAGCTAAAATGGTGGATTCTGCATCTGGTACAGAGGTACCAGGTATCAGGTTCCTGACACAAGTCTAAATGGGTAGAAAAGTCACTGGAGAGCAGCCCTGTATAAAGAGATCTGGGCATGCTGTTATCTCAATATACAAAGATTTAAGTTCAGAGAATCACAGAATTATCGGAATGGGAAGGGTCCTCTGGAGGGCAACACACCTCTCCTCATTGGCTCCTCTACCACTTGCATTAATAAGTTATCTTCCTGTATCTACAGGAACTTCCTGGACTGTGTGCCGAGCCACGCTGTGCCTCCCAACAATTATCAGGATTGTTGAATTCTCAGAGGAGAGAGTTCAAGGACCAGGGCCCATGATCTCAAGGCTACTTCCAGTTGCCCATGGAAAACCTCATCAACTTCCTTGTTTGAGTCAGGTGGCCTGTAGTAAACACCCACAGCAGTGTCACCCATTTGAGGCTGTCCCTCAATTTTTACCCATAAGCTCTCAACTCCTTGTCTGTCCCTGAGCAGAGCTTGGTACTCTTTCACACAAAGACCAGCTCCACCACCTCACCTCACTTACCTGTCCTTTCTTAAAAGTACACAGGAATCCATGACAACATTCCAGTAGTGACCTATCCCACCATGTCTCTGAAACTGCAGTGAGAGCATGACTCTGTGACCACACACAGACTGCCAGTTCTTCTTGTTTATTCCCTGTGCTATGTGCATCTGTGTACAGGCACTTCAGGGAGGCAGTCGAGCATCCAGGTTTCCTTGGAGGCATGTAAGAGGATTCCCCATAGCCATGTACATCTTTGTTAGCTCTAAGACTCTCAGCTTGAGGCAGCCAAGCTTGCCCTGGTCGGCATGGCCCACTCCCCAGGAGGAACCAATGGCATGAGAATTGCCACTTTGGTACTCAGCCAAGTCATTTGATTTAAAGCCCATCTCACCAAATGGGCCAGTCTGCTGCCAGAACTTCTCATGCCCTTTTTAGACAGGTGGATCCCATCCCTCCCTAACGGGCTACAATCATTGAAGTACAACTCACTGTCATAAAAGCCATTGTCTCGAACATATTTTTGCCTGCTCAGTTCTGAGTTTTTCCAGGAACTTAGGAGAGGCATGGGAGCTGAAGTAACAGTGGTCTTTTGTAACACATGGAAGGCTGACTGCCTCAATCTCCCAAGTGCCTGCTCCAAGTTACCTCTATACCAGAAGGAGGTGAAGCCTTCTCCCATGAGCTCCATGCCTTTTTCATGCAGATTACACTTGGGGAACCTCTCCATAGTGAATTTTAAAGAATCCTTTTCCTATTCCAGCCTTTTACCCAGCTATAAAACTCAAAATGTAACATTTTAAACATATAACAATAAACATGGCTTTATCTGTGATAGGTTTCACCTCAGCTGCCTTCCAGATGTCCATTCAGCCCCATCTCCTCAGCAGGGAGGGACATTCAATCTCCCTCCTCCTCCTCAACAGGACAGGGAGAAAATAGGATGAGAAAGTTCATGGGTCAAGATAAAGACAGAGTGACCACTTATTATTCACTGTCACAAAAACAACTTCAACTTGTGGAAGAAAAATTTATTGCCAATTAAAAATAGAGTAGGATGGAAAGAAAAAAGGCAAAACTAGAATTGCCTCCCACCTATGTCCCCTTCTTCCTACGTTCACTTTACCCCTTCAGTCCTGCATTTTCTACCTCCTCCCTCCCCAGGCAGGATAAGGTGGGTGTGAGGATTGCACTTAGGTAATAAACCTTAATCTCTGCTGCTTGTTTGTTTTCTCACTGTTGTTCTGATCCAGCATGGGGATCCCTCCCATGAGGCACAGTCCTTCACGGTTTCTTCTCACAAGCTGCAGCTCTTCAAGCACTGCTCTAGCATAGGTCCTTTCCATGGGGTACAGTCCATTAGGAAAAAGCTACCTCAACAGGGGTCCCTAATGGGCCACAGTTCCTGCTTTGCTTGTGTGGGCACTCCTTGGGCTGCAGCTTCCCTCAAGACACAGCCACCTGCTCCAGCCTGGCGTCCTCCACAGGCTGCCATGTGATATCCTGTCTGGTCTGTTTCTCCTTGGGTTGCAGAGGGACAACCTGTTCCACCACGGTCTTCTTCATGGCCTGCAGAGGAATCTGCTGCAGTGCCTAGAGTAGCTCTTCCTCTCCTTTTCCATTGACCTTGGTGTCAATGTACAGAGCTGTTTCTCTTACATTGTTCTTACTCTTCTTTCTTGCAAATGTGTAACATTTCTTACCTTTTCTTAAGTTTTCAGAGAAATGCCAAAGCATCATCTTAGCTGTTTGGCACAGCAGTGTCCTGCAGTGGCTCCATTTTGGAACTGGCTAGAACCAGCTGTTTCTGGCATGTTGGGTTGAATTTCCAAGGAAAACATGTTCATGTTTCAACTTTAGCAAGCTATATAGTAGTTTAATGTGGACTTACTCTGGCTGTCTTCAAAACTGTCACCTTATTTAGCTGTTCTATATGTTTCTTAACACTGTTCACACTTGAATCAGTTTGGGTCAGACAGAAGCCCAAAGTGAAAGCGCTTCTGTTTCTCTACAGAATTCCAAATTTCTGTTTGCAGTGGTTTGAAAAAAACAAATCCAGGGTTGACACTATACTATTCTAAGCTGATCTTGTTCCTTATGGTCTGTAAATATTCAGTGATCAAAACAGTCTGCAGGCATTGTCTGCCACATGTATGAAATAAACAGAAATTACAGTAGGTGACCTTTCATAACAAATTAATTTAGCTTCACTGTTTCCTTATATAATCTCTTAGGCTGCATGGTTTGAAAAGTCATATAGGCAAAAGCCTCTTCATATTTTAACAGTATTTAGTTTCCCTTTAAATATTACCTTCTCTCCTACTCCTACTATCTAGGCTCCCTTCTCACAGTTTTCAGTCAGCTAAAAAAAAAAAAAATAGCCTCACTTTTCTCCCCCACATGGTTGAATTGAAACATAAGTGATAATCAATACAGATGAGACATCAGAAAAGCTCCTTCCAGCCTCTAAGGAATTATTTGGCTATTCTTGCCTGAATAACCCATTGGGTTGCTGTGTGTATTCTTCATTGCCAACCTTTGAAAAGCCTGTGTTCTACTTGCATTCTCACAGTTTATCCTAGAGAAGTATGAGGCACAATTGAGTCAAATGCCTAGAATTTTGCACATGGCTTTTGACAGCCATTCAGTTCCTTTTTAGGAACAACATATTATTTGACCTGACTACATCACACTTCTTTTGCACATATCTATCTGCTGTTCAGCATGAAAGGAAATTACTGTGGGGTAAGAGAGTGACATGCCAAACACATGACAACAAGTGTTTATTTCTGACCCTTAAACATCCCCTTGAATATACAGTAGATGAGTACCATAACACTTGCCTTTCTGATTTAGCTGCATTTTCTGGAACCGTCTTTTGATAACTGAAGGGTGAGACCCGAACATGAAGGATCCTTAGTGAACGCCGGGGTTAATCAGCATGTTAATCAGCATGTTAGTCTCTAGACTGCAAAGGTTCTGGCTTCTGCTGCTTGGGAGATTCCAGTTCCAGACAATTTAGCATTTATATGTGAGGTACATATACGTTGGCCTAGTATAACGTAATCTTACAGATTAAATGATATTGTCATTACAGAATATCAGTAGTTATAGAAAAGAACTAACACTGAAATAAGGGTGTGGCTGTGAGTTGTGGCATGCTTCAATTTTTTCAGAATTCTGTAACATGTATTAGAAAAAAACACTTAATTTAAAAAACTCTGGCCATTTGAAGTCAAAACATTCAAAATTTTTCAAAAGCTGCTGTATTTTTGAGGTGCATTCAAGAGATCTGCCTTTTCTGAAAATTCCACATAGCCAGATAATGTTCATGCAAAGAGGAGTTTTGCACTGACAAATCTTTCCAGTTTGTTTTTAACTACTATGCGCAGCAATCCCCTAGGAATGTATTTTGTCCTTCCAAACAAAATATAAACTTAGCTTCTTTTATTTTTGATGTTGCCTGTCCCTAAGTGTGCCATTCTCTCGGAGAAGAGGTTCTGGATGATAAAGCACATACCTAAATCAAAACACAAAACAGTGTAAGAACAAAGGAGTAGAATTCAAACTGTCTACAATTAATTTAGAAGGAACTGTAAGAGCCTTCATCTGGCAACCTTGCACAGTTCCTTCCATGTACTTAGGAACGGAACACTCCATCATAAAGATGAGATCCTTCAAATCCTAAAGCCAATGACAGACCAAAGACTTCTTTATGATGCAGCTAAATTCGGTTGAAATTTTTCCAAAGCGTTTTGATGAGAAGGACAAGGTATCTGTTTACATGCAAGTTTTGGAGTGGCCTGGTTTTTTTCATCCCTTTCAATAATCCTGCTGTAAAAGTCTTAATTTAGATATAATTTTTCATCCCAGCTAGGAGTTCTGAGTGAGGAACAACTACACAGAACTAGCGTATGATCAAATGGAAATTGATTAAAAAAAAACCAAACCAAACCAAAAATCAAGTTTCACTAAATAGCTGTAAGGCAAGCATCACTGAAACAACTTCTATAGGTTTGTGTTTTTATGCACCATAGGCATGGTGTATCTTGCATATTTAACTATTTGTATTTGAAAGGTACTAGAAATCAAAACAGGTAGTGATGCATTTTCCTGCAGTGGTCTGCAGGACATGTAGCAGAGAGGGTTAGAGTTTGTGAAAGGCCCAGTACACATTTGATTTTTTGTTGCAAGGGCATCCCAGTTGTGTTGAGACTCAGCTCTCTGGAAGATGAGATACTTACCTGCAAAGAGCACTATCAGGTACATTTTCAGAACATAGGGGAAGTAGATTGAGAAGGTAAATGGAAATGGTAGCTTGATGGAGTATGTGCCAAAGGATTCAAAATAAGGAAGTGATACACAAATTGCAAATCCTGTAAAAACATGGTAAATTCTTAGTCTAAAGGAAGCAGAAGATCATCAAAAGCTTAATGAACAAGTCAGTTACCTTTTATATTTTATATACCTATACATATATATAATATATGCATTCATATACATATGCATGTTTTCTCCTTGAGTTCAGTTTTGTAGGTTAGGGGTGCTAATTGCTCTAAATTCTAGAATTAATAAATATATCCTATTCACTAACAAGTTCTGTCAGAAACTTTCAGTGTTCTGTTCAGTTCTCAGTGGGCAGATATAAGTATGATAACCTGCTTAGTAAGGCCTGAGGCAGTAAGGTCAGCCTCAGCATGGGAGAAGGTTTGGAACTTGCTGTCTAGTACACTCAGTCTGGAAGGGGGGAATCCATATGTCTTTTATGAGGGTATCTTTCTGCTTTACTTAGACAAAAAGAACATTCTCCCAGATTTTTAAAAACTTAATACCAAGCAAACAAAAAACCCCTAAAACCTACCAGACACACAACCCCAAACCCCAGGTAGTCCCTATGAAAGAAAAAATAACAGAAAAGAGAGACAGAGGTGACACAGAGGTTAATATGAAGGTACACAAACATTTATGACAGCTTTGACAGCACATGAGGAGCTATGTTAAACAGAAATGGCAACTGAAGTGATCACATTTTACTGAAGAATATTAAGGAAGCAAGTGGTTGGTACCCTCTGCAACTCCTTACCTTTAGCCAGAACTGAAAGGGGATAAAGCGGGATGCACAGTGAGAAGTTGAGCCATGTTAGTGGTAGGTAGTATATGCCCATCCTTGCCAACATATTGTAAGTGTACCTGCAATAAGAGGAAAGCAGATGGTCTCAGAGGAAATTATGATGTCTTTAGAATAAAGATACACTAGTGGAAAATTCAAAGGACTTGCAGAAGAGCTTGGAGCTAAGTAAATTTCAGAGCCAGCAACAGTTTTTGTTCAGACTCCAATGCCTGAAAGTAGATGGCTCAATTTTTCAGAAGTGTTACCTGTGGTGCTACCCTGGAGCAGGCAGACAGCAATAAAACCCTCCAGACAAAAAGCTCTACCAGAAACCAGCACGATTTCATACTACTCCATCAGAAAATGGATTTCAGATGGGGGTGTTGCAACTGAGAGGGGCAGGCAGAATATCACTGTTGCTTGGGACTGAGACAACCCTGATTTATGACTGCTGAGCTAGCTGAATCACTGCTGGAGAAGGTTAAACAAGAAGACAATTGCAGGTACATAACTGATAGTACATCTGTCCCCCTCCTGGACCTCAGCAGGGGTAGTAGGTCCAAAAAAAGCAGTTGCTCAAAGTGTACTGCAGCATTTTATTTTTACTGTGGCTGCTACTGTTGTTTATAGGGAGAACAGAAAGCTTAGTACTTCAGTCTCCAAAGGTGACCTGATCTTGGTTTGATCTTAAAGTGGTACAGCAGCTCTCCAAACACTGGAGAAACAGGTCTGATTACATTTTTGGTCAGCTGAAAGACTTCATACACTGTGAGCTTGCTAGACTTTCTGACAGATAAAACTAGTGTTAAACACACCTGTATTCCCTTTTTATTGATTAATTTGATTAATTTTGCATCATACCTGGCCTGTAGAAGAGCAGACCATTGAAAATGGACCACTGTCTCTCAAGGCTGCCCTCTGCAACCTCAGGATTGCTTCCATTTTCCTATTACTGTTGCTCTTAAGACTGAATCTCAACACAATACAAAAAAGAAACAGTTACTCCCTCTCTATGCAATTCCTTGGGCTGTTATGGTATAAGCAGGAAGAATCAGACCTTGCTGTCAGTATATCACTAGCCATGATGCCTAATAAATAGTCCTTCAGAGAAATTTATGTCCCTGAAACTTTATATGGAAAAACTTGTAATACTTCAAGAGTAGTTGGCTAAGGGATAGGGGAGATGCCTATACACTTTTAGACATGAATACTTCTTTGAGATACTAGGACATTGTCATGGATGCTGTAACATAAATCAGGTAAGAAGTCTAAATTTGTATGAGTTGTATTATAGTTTATTTGAATTGGTAATTTCTGCTATAGACCACAGGAGCTTTCCTATTAAACAACTGCTGTTACTGCTGTGGTGTTTAACTCTGTTCTTTAGAAAGGGTAGAAAATACTGATGCATCAATGGTGCTATTATGCACCAACAAACCTTCACAGCCAACCTCTTATACTGTTGGCATTTCTCCAGCTGCACTGAACCCTCTCATTTCAGATGAGGTTCATACTGTTTTAGTTTTACAAACTTCAAGAAGAAATGGGAGGGAAGTATAATCAATTAATACAAGCAGCAGCCTATTAAAATGTATTTTGAAATACTCTGAAGCTGACCTAAAATCTTTATTAATTCTCTCTGACACTTTCCTGTTTCTTATCTCTTTTATAACATAAGTTTCCTTTTCTGCCTAAAACTATATTCTTCAGCCATTGCCCTAAGCAATATATTTAAACTAGCAGAAAGGCATTTTATCAAGAAAAAAAAGTTTTGCTGCAATACATGGGTTGCTGTGAGAGCTGTCTTCTTAAAATGCTTCTTAATTCTGTATTTACATGTTATAGCCTACAAACTGAGGTGCACAGAGGCTTACATCACATATGAGAAGTATGTGTTATTCTTATGGTGTGATATATGCCCTCCTACACTAAAACTCTCAGTCTCTTGCATCAGGAATAGGAGCTCTTGGCTTTTTGGAAAGCACAGTGCAATCAACCAGAATAACCTTCCTGCCTTTGCAAGAAGTTCTGCTGGTGCTGCCTTACTGTGCCATCAATCTTGGATCAAAGTGGATAAAAAAATAAAATAATAAAGCAACAGGGTGGTAATGGCAACCAGGATGGTTTCAGGAATTGCTGTTCTCCAGAAGGTAGTTGTGATTTCCTTCTAAATTTTTGTTAAAAATGTCAAAGCCTTTGAACTACAAATATTAATACAGTCTGCTAATGCATTATTCTACCTTACATCTGTAAATTACTCTGCATCTTAACCATGTGGATTTTTGTAAAAATCATTAAGTAACTTAAAAAGTTCAAGCTTTTATTTAAAAATGGATAATATGCTTTGCCAATTCTGAAACAATTAAATGAGCCTGCTGCACAATGCGGGTAGAGTTCAGCTGGAAAGAATAACCCGTTTTCCCCTCATGGTTTTGATGTTGACCCCTTACCTGACCACATCTAATAAATTCCAAAGGAAAAATAAAACACAGACGACATATTTCCCTTGAACTTCTTCCTGACTGTTGATCACGACAAATAAAATAATTATTCTCTCCGTGATCTGAAAAGAAAAGAAAACTTTGAATTCAGTTAGCACCTTTTCTGTTAAAATTCCAAAGGAAAAATAAAACACAGACGACATATTTCCCTTGAACTTCTTCCTGACTGTTGATCACGACAAATAAAATAATTATTCTCTCCGTGATCTGAAAAGAAAAGAAAACTTTGAATTCAGTTAGCACCTTTTCTGTTATTTCTGTGGCATTTTGGCAAAATAGGAGGCCACAAATGGATACAGTTTTCTTTACACAAAATTAGCAGTGAATATTTTGTTCCATGGCCTGCTTTTGTTCAAGGTCCTTCAGCAAAGAGAAGTGGACATGGCTGGCTATAGCATCAAAGACCTGTTACAGTACATGTGGAAGTTGACTTGCCAGAGGGGATGACTTGGTTTGTAGCCAAGGAAACCTGTGGGTGAGCCCAGGGAGGTTGTGGAAGCAAGGACTACTCCTGCAGCACCTGCCTACCTGGAGGGCTGGCAGGGATAAGCTTCCTTGCTTGCAGGCTGTGTGGGAGGCAGTAGGATACAGAGGGCCCTTCTTGAGGGGGCTCACATGCCAGGAAGTACTGATCTTACACTCCCAGACCTGCTCCTCATATCTTGGAATCTGTGTCCCAAGGAATCTCTTTCATGTAAGATTTGCAGAGAGAAGGAGGAAAAGTAGAATTCCTTATCTTTCTTTCCATCTTATTCTTGGTTACGGGAAGTGGGTTTAAGCTTGTCACTTGCGTGAATGATTGCCACAGTATTTATGTCCTAGCAATTTTCTAGTGGTTGAACTTTATCCAACCCACAAACAAAAAGATAAAGTGGATTAAACAGGCAATGTCTCCATCTTAAAATAAATACTTTGGTAATATTAAAACTCAAGAATTTTTTTAAAAGTGTATCTTTTTGCAGCTTTCCTGACAGTTTTTCTAACAGTATCCATGCCCTGCCCTTCATCACTACTCCAAGAGTTGTCAAGCTGTTCTAGAACAGTAACAATTCACTCTGATTTACAAATAGAATATTTGAAAGTGTTGAAGGAGAAAACATACACCTAAGCAGTTGGTATAAATTGATGTAGCTTTATTAGGTTGGATTTTTTTACCCAATGCCATATCTTCCATAAGGTACATTAGCTGTAATGATTTCACAAGTTGTGATGTCAAGTCAGTTAAAAGTTACAAAATTAAAGTGGATTACCAAGGTTGTTTTTTTAAGCATTGTTATTCTTCATTGGTTTCCCCAGACCCCTACCTTAAACAAAGAATTTTGGCTCTCAGCAAGTTTGTGTGGTAGGTTTGCTACATAATACTTACAGGTTCCTGCATGGACCATTCTGGCCACGAGCTCTCTTTTTTCACAAACCACATGTGTCAGATAAAGCAGCCTTCACTATTCAGCAAAATGACATCAGAGCAATTTTTCATACAGAAAGAGAGCCTGTCTATCCCCCAGGGATCTGGTTCCTCACCTTGGAAAGCACTGAGGGGCCAGAACAGCTAAAAGTGGTTTTCCTGTTTCTCACCCTCCTGTGACTGTCATCTTTTGCTAGGTCCCTAACTGAGGAACTGATTTTTAAAAAGGTCAGATGTTGGCAGACTTCTGTATAGATGGGTCAGGAAACAGAAAGTGAGAGCTAATGTGCTTGTGTTTGTACACTGATGCTGAGGTACATGGCAAAACCATGGGGGAACTGGAAGTATCGATGCAGATCTGAAACCAGATAGAACAGAGATACAAGAAACATGGCAAGGCAACCGTTACAAGAAGGAAATCAAAACAAAGGTAAAAGCGGTGTGAGCACTGGGTGGGATTGTGTGCTGGAGAGAACAGATAAAATAGGATCTGAGTTAAAATTGTTAGATGTAGAATGGTAAAGAATGCAGCATTGGTGGTGTGGGCACTTTGTCACTGACCCGAAAATCAGACCTGGGATGTGGAGAGAGAGTTCTGCATTACTTTTAATACAAGAGCTATTTCAGAGAATTGCCACAGGTAGTTGTGCTAGAGACCAAGGGCTTCATCATGACAGTGAAAAGATGGACACGTTCTTAGATGTCAGAGCTGGAAGATTTTCTAAATGGTTACTCACTTTTCAAAAAATGGCTAGGAGGAAATGTGCTAGAAAACAGCATGGGGTAAATGGCTGGGATCCAATCCCATTTCAGTGAGAGAAAGGACAAGCAGTAGAAAGGTAGTTACCATTTCGAACTCCAGTTTGAAACTCCATTTTCAAATGGATGTGTGCTGGCCAGTGACAGAACAACTACGGGAGACCCACAATTCAGCCTTATAATCTGGAAGTGGAAGAATCAGTGGACTTTCTTCTCTCACCAGGATACAAGCAGAAACATGAGGCAGTGAGAACCACCTACCTGGGGTTCAGCAGATTTCCTCCATCAGAGATTCATACTGGGGAAGGGGAGCAATGGAGGCACACAGCTTTGCTAATTACACATGAAGGGACCCAGTAATCAAACTATAAAGTATGTTAAGCACCTGCAAGAACAGGAAATTGGACATGGCACAAACTCGTCATCTTGAGGTATTTTGTTCCTGTTAGACTGTGGCCTCATCTGGCAAGCATTGGGCTGCACAAAGCAGCCACGAGACACTAAGACTAGAAGGATGTGGCCTTGGTCAGGAGCACATTCGTGGGGCAGGACACAGAGCTGGCTGCTCAGGACAATTTTGATATCCCTGTGAGGACAGACAGTAGCATCCTATCTCTTTCTCTGGATGAATCAGCAGGTCACCTGTCTGCTTGCCTTTATTCTCTTTCCTTTCACAGCACTCCTCACTTTAGGTAACTCAGATCAAAGGCAAATGCAGAGGTTAGTCAAAAACTGGGGATATTTTCTGCAAGAGGCAGGGTGCTTCTAAGAGAAGAGTAGTATGTTTTGACATTGTCTTCATATATGTACACATGTATCTGTATGTACATATACATGGAATCATGTACATTTATAAATACACACACATATACACACACGTAGATAAAATGCATGTGCTGCTGCTCAGCCGTGGATCATTTCCTTGTGGATCATCTGTCTATCACATGAAGATGTGATATTCTCTGTAACTATTCTCATGCTTTAAATAAAAAATGAAGCATGAAACTACAAGTTCTATGTTTTCACATTCATAAAAAGGAAGCATGAGCTGACATATCACCAAGCATAAATGTAATGTTTTCACTTTTCATTCCTCCTTTAAAATCAAATTGGGATTTCCTTCCTTTTCTGACACTGATCTCTCATAGGATACAGCAGGTTCTGTAGGGTGATATAAGTTTCTGCAAGGCAGACTGAGTTTGTTAATCAAGTAAGCGAAACAGAGCAAATTTGGCTAGAGAAAATAGCACATTCACTTCCATTTTTTAGTAACATGACTGTGCAATTTCATACTCAGTACCTGAAATTCTTACATAGTTCTTCAATTTACTGTATATTAACAACAACAACAACAAAAAAAAAACAGCAGAAGAAAGTGAGAAAAGTGCCACTAAATATTTAAAGTTAATTTTTTTTTTTTAATCACAAAACTATAGTACGTTACTTTTGGTTTGGTAAATCCAATTTGTTTGCACAGAATGAAGAACTGCTCTTTGTATCACAAAAGCACCAGCCTTTTCTTAGATCTTTCCTCTCTCCTCGCTATGGTACAAGTCCTTTTAGCCTTTACTCCCTAGCCAGACTAACACATTTCATTACCTTCTGTTTTGGTGGTGACAATGACATGTGACATGTTCTCCTACCCTCCTCCAATTATTTAAGGTGTAAATGGCCTGAGAGACATCCCTTTGCACCAGCTTTGTGACCATCCCCTGCCTCACCTTACCCCAGCACATCCATCACACAGGACTCATCCTTCTCTCATGGTGAGTTGGCCTTGTCCTACCTTGCTCTTTTCAGGTACCTGGTGGCCCGAGACTTTGTCCCTCTATGAGTTTTTCCAGAAGACTCCTCTGAGTTTGTTTTTCCACTAATTGTATCATGTATCTCAAAGTGTTTTTCTTAAATGCTACTAAACCACAACAAATGCAATAGGCAGAAATCTTTCACTCAAGGATTTGTTTACATCTTGTATTTGCCATAATGCCTACAGAACAAATTGCCACCACGAGGCCCTTTCCCAACTTGTTTAATGTTAATTTAGGCTTCCACCCATGCACTTCCCTGACATTGCCTGACCCACCTGTTCTCTCACCCTAGTGATCACCCCAAGTGAACTTCACTGTGGATGTGCATGCATATGCCTGTTAATGATGGATGCATACAGGGGTATGTTTTAAGCTCTGAGTTGGAATAGGTGATGGGAGCACAGAACCAGGCAGCCCCTCTCAAATTCGTGCATCTTTATCAGTGCCCTGACTGTGCCAGAGTCTAGAAAGCCGTAGCAAGGTAAACATCTCCTAACCAACTGTCCTTCCCTAGTTCATTGTGGAAAATATACCTTTCTTTCTTCCTAAGAGGCAGTGAAGGAAGTGTGACAAGGCATGTGGGAGTAGTGGTGGCACACAGCTCCTTAACCTATGCTCTCAGCACAACTAGTAACCCACGGGACAGCAGAGTCTCCACCAAAGAGCTCACGCATCTTGTTTGGACAGCATAAGGCTGCTGCTAACATCAAAGGAAGAGAGTTGTTTGTGGTGAGGGTGCAGATGGGGAAAAAACCAAGTAAGGATCCAAAACTGTATTTGATGTGAGGCAAACACTGAGAGCCACAGTGCCACATGGCTCCCTGAGGCGCCTCTCCGTGTTTTCCAGGAGAACACTGCACAAACCACACTGCCCAAGAAAGGTCACCCTTTTCTTGCTCAGAATATCCGTTTCATGCTAATGTCATTTGTGGCAACAGAGAATAGTGTTTGTGCAGGCCTCCCTGATCTCTGCCTTGTGTAAGCCTCGCTAGGAAAGAAACAGACTATGTCAGGGCTGGGGAATGTGTAAACTCTGTCAGGGCAAGGCTTGCTTTAATGACTAAGAGCAGGGTGCTCTTCTTTCCAAGACATGTAAGATTTGTTACAGGTCATACTAGATAGGAATCTTCTTTCTCCT
Source organism: Zonotrichia albicollis (assembly GCF_047830755.1). Lineage (NCBI taxonomy): Eukaryota > Metazoa > Chordata > Aves > Passeriformes > Passerellidae > Zonotrichia > Zonotrichia albicollis. Next base: position 52,286,271 of record NC_133860.1, read on the forward strand.
CTAGATTAGCATCAAAGCCTGTGGATTTAGGCAAGGAAAAGCATTTCTTTACATTTTGATGGATTTGCTACCATACTTAGGGAGCAGTGTAAAGAACAGAGATCTGTATTAGTCAATTAGTTAAGTATTTAGACAGTTAATGAAGACTTGAAAAGAGGAACATCTTCACCCATGAATATGTCATTTGACAAAAATGGGCTATCCAGAAAACCAAAAACATAACTAACTATCCTTGGTCTTCTGCCTTCTGACTGCTGAGAGAAACAGGAGTTTCACCATTACTCAAATACTAAGGATTGAAAAGGTTTGAAGGTAAATTCAAGTAATCATTTTCCTTTTTCCAATGCATTAAGAAAAAAATAACAAAACCTGATATTAGCACCCAAAAGGAAAAATAAAAAATAGCGCGGCAAGGAAATTGTCAGACTATCATCATGCTTTCTGCTATAGCATCATGTGATGTTTTGGCTGGTTTTCTGCCTTCAGCTGAACATATGACAAACCACTAGGGGAAAAGACCAGCTTGGTTAAACAGAGAACTTATTGGAAGTCAGGGAAAAAGAGGAGAGTGCATCCCCTCTGGAAGGAGGGGAAGATAACTTGGGGGGAATATAGGGATGCTGGGAGGTCATGTAGGGAGAAATTTAGAAGGACCAAGCACCCCTGGAGTTTGATTACTGCAATCTGCAATTGGCCACTGACCCACATCTGCTGGTGGCCTCTCATCTGGACATTTTCTGGGTCCATGCTGGTGACCAAGCATGGGGTACTTACTATTCAGTTTCACTCAAAAAGAAAAAAGTTGACAGGAGAGTTCTTTCCCAACCAGCCTAGCTCTGAGGAAACAATTCCTGCACCTGCAGATAGGAAACTACCAGGAAACCAGGCTGCCTGAGGAAGGGTGCAGGAGCAACATACAGGGTAGGTCAGCCTGGGCTTGTCCCCAGGGGCAGCCATGGCTGATGTGTGTTAATCATGAAAGGAGAGCTTTGAGAACCAACTTACCTGCAAAAACCTGGGGAGGAGACGGCTTTTGTCAATGCCAATGAGGATGTGCAGGATCTCCAAAACAGATAACAACTGGCAAAGGCGCATTACAAGTCCTATGGAGTGAAACGTGTCAGCCAGTGAATCTGAAGGCAAAATTAAGAGGAAGATTAGAGGATGGTTATGCAGTTAAAATCTGGAGTAACTGCTGGGTTTGCTTTTATGCTATCATCACTGGAGATGGCAAGAAATAAAGGTCACACAGTACGAAACTTCTGGGCAGCAGAAGAAATGCTTCAGGGAGTGAAGGAGGCAGTCCACTCTGTGTGTGTGTGGCTCTGACACAGAGGCAGGAAGCTGAGAAAATAATTAAATTCCCTGTACTTCAAGCATGGGCAAACATTATGCGGGATGTGTTGTTTTAGAGATACTGCTTTAGGGTATTTCTAAATAGGAGAAAATGTTGAGGAAATGCATAAGGAATTTCTAAACACTAAAAAATGTTGAGTTCCTGCCTGTATCTGCACTGCTGAAAACAAGTAGTGCAGAAAGTAGGCATTTTATATGCCTACAACTGTCCACCATCATAAGAAATTTTGAATTTCCAGTCACTAGTTTTCTATTTTTGTGTCCTAACCCCAGGCAACAGAAAGCTAAATATACGGTAATGTTTTTGGAGATAGAGAGTCATGTGTAATAACCACAAAGATCTCTCCTGGTGGCTTCAGTAATTTTAATATTTGCCATAATGACTGGACCTAGTCATTAAGACTTATGCCTAATTCAAATGTTACTAGCATGCCACTGAATTAAAGTTCATTAGCAAAACAAGAGCTTCATTCCCAGTGTGACAAGGGTAGATGACAGGCACAAGTAATTTGTTCAGCCTTTTTAATTGAGTGCCTTTCTGATTGAATTACAGTCCCTGGTATTGGACATACACATGTTCATAATCTTAACTTTATCTCTAATTTGACATCTCTGTGTGTCTGTCACTACCACTTAAAATGTCCAAGGAAAATAGAGAAGGAGCCTTACCTTTTCCAAAGGTCATGAACCTGATGATCATATTTGTAAATATCCAAGAATGTCCACAGAATTGCATTAAGTCATACACAAACAGGTACATGTTCATGGTAAAGCTGTGGAAAGTGAAAATAATAAACCATATGACTTAAAACAACATTGTAAGAAATTGCATGCTCTTTGGACTTGTCAATAAATCAAAGGAAAAGAGCTGAAATTGAGAGCAGCCCTGGGGAGAAGGACTTGGGAGTGCTGGTGGGTGAGAGGCTGGACATGACCCAGCCATGGGCACTCCCAGCCCAGAGATCCAAACGTGTCCTGGGCTGCATCCAGAGCAGTGTGGGCAGCAGGGCCAGGGAGGGGATTCTGCCCCTCTGCTCTGCTCTGCTGAGAGCCCACCTGCAGGGCTGCACCAGCTCTGGGCTCCCAGCACAGCAAGGACATGGAACTGATGGAGCAAGTACAGGGGAGGATCAGAGCAAAAGACAACAAGATGATCAGAGGGATGGAGGACTTCTCCTGTGAGGAAAGGCTGAGAGAATTGGGACTGTTCAACCTGGAGAAGGTTTCAGGATGACCTAATTGTGGTTCTTCAGTACCTGAAGGAAACTTAACAAGATGGAGACTTTTTACAAGAGCATGAAGTGACAGGACAAGGGAAAATGGCTTTAGACTGAAAGAGGGCTGGGTAAGATTAGATATTAAGGAAAGAGTCTTTACTGTGAAGGTGGTGAGGCACTGGCACAGGTTCCCCAGAGAAGCTGTGGATGCCCCATTCCCAGAAGTGTTCAAGGCCAAAAGAAGGATGTTGTTCTGAGCAACCTGCACTAGTGGAAGGTGTCCCTGCCCATGGCAAGGGTGTTGGAACTAGAGGGAGCCAAATGGATATTCAAAATTCTCAATGTCCCTTCCAACCCAAATAATTCTTTGATTCTAGGAAATATAAACTAATCAGTGTGTGTGTCTCTCAGAGGTCCCAGAACAGAACTCTGTCTAATAGATTAAAGGCTCCTTTTCTTGCTATAGACTTGCTATATATTTAGGATATGCTCAGAAAATTTTCAGAGTTCCCACCAATCATTAGGGTGATCTGTGGCCATAAAGGGAAATTTGTGCCTCCAGAGGAAGAAGTATTTAAACAAAGACATTCCATTAACTTCTGGATTCAAGTTCTGGATTCAAGATTTAATAAACAAAATCTCCTGTGGAAGAAGGCTAAGTTTTGCAGCTATTCTAACATAATTTTCATGGACAATCTGACTTTTTGCAAAACTTCATAAGCTCTGCATATACCAAATTTCCCATAAATGTATTTTCTTCTGGGCTACTCTGAAAAGAGAGGTTTACTTTTCCTTCATCTGTAAGACTACTTTTTAGGAAATTAACTTGTTAATTTTTTACTAGAATTTATCTCCTGTGTTGGACCTATTAATTTCCTGCCCTAATAAGTAGTATTCTTTTCAAGTTGTGCCTCGATCCTGTGGGTTCCTGTGGTATGTCTCTGACGAATACTTCATTTCATTTGTATCTGTATATTAAAAAATGGAATAAACTTCTCTGTTCAAAAATATCTAAATTTGATGAATGCCTATCCTTCATTCCTAGCATTGGACCATAAGTAACAATACTTACAGACTTACTTAAATTGATCTAGATAAACTGATCTTCTAAATTTTTATTGTTGGTAAATCGCAGGGAGGCTATAAAAGTGCTTGTCTTCCTCTCTTCTGTTATGTAGGATGACAGCTATTCACATCATCACTTCTTTAAGCACAAAAAGATTTGTGGGAATAAAATATTTCCCAAAAGACATCACTGTCCTTTGATACTGTAAAAATAAAACATATAAGGACCCAAAATAAAGGAATCTATTCCATATATACCTTCCTTTTGGGAAAAGTAGGATACAGCTGAATTGAACTAAAGTCCAGTAAGATCAACTAATACTTAAATGAAATTCCATCTTATTACTGAATGACACTTTGTTCCATCTTGTGGTAAGAAGAAGTTGGGAAACTACATATTATAAAAAGACAAAAAAATTAAGAACATTGTTCTATGTTAAGAAACAGCCTTTTTACTGGACAGACAGGTATTTTTGTATGGCAGTTACAAAAGGAAGGAACAGACATGAAAATCTTGAGGCTTTCCACTCAGCAGCTCCACCACTCTTTTGGTCTGATGCTGCTGTGTGGGCATTGCACTGGATGCAAGCTGAGCACATGGCTTCTCTCTTCTGAGCCTGTCTTTCACTGCCTGTCTTTCAGTGATTTGTATTTTCCAAACTCTTCCTGCATTGGCTGGCTAGAAAATTGTTGTTTTTGCAGTTCTTAAGGTACTTAATCTTGACTAAACAGGGAGTAACATTTGTAAACACAGCCTCACATTAGTGTTTTGGCAGTGTGGCAGCTGTTGTACATTAGAACACATCATCTTTAAAATATACCAGTGACTTCTGGAATGTGTAGAGACTGCTGACATAAATGGAGGGCCCCATATTCCCCAGGGAGTGTAGGGATGTGGTGCTGGGCAGCAGGCAGACCCTGGCCCAGAGCTGCAAGTGGCACAGCTCCCTCCCCTGCTGAAACTCTCCACTGTGAAGAAACAGCCCGGATGTGAGACTGCATCACACCTTTTCAGCCTACTTTGACAATCCCCACACAAAAGGTACCTAAGACCAAACGAAAGCTTTTCACAGAAGCAAAGAAATCTAAAGAAACTGAAAGGTGATTTCAGTGTGATAAAAGTAAGCTGAAATGTAACTTTTCACCAAGGTCCTTCTCATCCAAAGGCTGACCTCTTCACCTACGGAAACAGAAGCAGGCTGAAGATAACCTATTTCCCTGTCCCAACAGCTCTGTGTCACAACACAAAATTCAGACATCTGCTTCTATGTGAAATGTGAAGGGCAGAAGAGATGGTCTTTATTTAGATCCCGTGCTCCCATCGGTTCACAGCAGGGATGACTCCACATTTCACTCCCAGAATCTACTTCTGCAGCACTGTTGCAGACAAAACACAGACTATACATTGGGTAGGGGGTTCAGTCTCTGAGCCTGCCTCAGACTTGCTGGCTAATCTTCCAAACCTCCCTTTGCCACCCTGGTGCCTGACCTGCTGCCACATCTCTCCCTTGCAGTGTGATTTGCTTTAAGGTGTTCAAGTTTCTTTCATTTGAAGGCATTGTGGGGGCGACAGTGGTCACAGCTCATTTCATTACTCTGTCGGCACTGATGACAGGAGAAAGAAACAAACGTAGCTCTTGCAGGAGACACAGACCCAGAAGGCAGCACTTGCGGTCTGTTGTTTTAATTGTCAGTTTCACCTTATTTACTGTGGCTGATTTCATGCCAAGTACATTGAGATGCTAGGGATGCACTTATCATATATAATATCAACCTCACTTAGCAGAAAACTTATCTGCTTTATCTGTGGGCTCAAAACCCGGAAAACTAAACGAAATGTAAGAAATGTCAGAACTAGCACACACAGCAAAGATTTTATCATTTTAGTTGCAAAGCCTGATGTATTTCCTTGAGCAGAAATTTCACAAAGTGTAACTGTTGTATTTTATTATTTTTATCACTAAGGTCTTCAGTGTGTCTCTTTGGTAACTACCATCCAAGGCAGGCACGGAGGTAGGTGCCCTCAGTGTCTGAAGGGTGGTCAGGACCATGCTGCCCCATGAGCTGAGGTGAGAGCACAGCAGAGGCACCCAGATCAGGTCAGCCCTTGCCCATCTGTGTGTCAGGCACCCAGATCAGGTCAGCCCTTGCCCATCTGTGTGTCCCTTGCAGGGTGACAGGACACAGGCCGCCCTCACGTTGCTTTCAGGGCTGTCCCACATGGAGGATCCCGCCCAGGCCTGCGTGCACAGAGCACCTTCCTACGCTCAGGACTCCTGTGCTCTGCTGCCTTCCCGTGTGCCCGTGCTGGCTGACCACACATGAGGAACCAGCCTCCACGCTGAAACCAGAGAGCAATGTTCCTTTTTTTTTTTTTTTTTTTTTGCCTCAGCAGGCAAGATCTGCTAGAAAATTCCCTCAGCTGACATAGTTTCCTTCTAACTCACATTAAGTCATGTTGGTCTGAACTTCTGTGTCTTCCCCTTCCTAGCCCTGACAAGCTGCAAGCCCTGTAGTTCAGGAAGAAGAGAGCTGCTGAGTACAACTGCTGTACTTTTCTCCCACATGCCACCCACTGTTTTTTCCCCTCTCCTGTTTGCATTTGAGCGGTCTGTGTCACCTGCACTCAAGAAGTATTACCTGTTGCAGGGTCGGATTGCTGCTGCTGCTCCTGAGCTTTCTCCTTTTCCTCTCTGCAGCTGCAGCAGCTGTTTGTTTGGAGATCACCCCTCCTCTTCCCTCTTACCCCACCCCACGACGTCACCGCATGTAGCACTAAGCAGGAACAGCACTGCACTTCCCGAGAAAGAAGTTTTTATGCCCAAATACTTCCACTGCATTTGCCCTGACCCTCAGTCAGCCCAGCCCAGCCCAGCCTAGTGCAACCTAAACCTACTTTACCCTAACCTAACCTAGCTTGATCTAATCTAAATTGGTTTCTTGCCGTTATACCAATAAACTAGTCTGTCAATCCCACTAACTTTATTTCTTAACCCAGAGCAATGTTTTGAAAGATTACTGGTGAGAAGAAATGCAAAATTATAATGCTTCTTTTATGCTTAAATCATCAACACTGCAACAGTGCTATTGACTCCATCAAATGATAAGGAAGGATGGGAGCACACCCATCCTTTAAATTATTTCAGATAGAGGAAAGAATTTTCCACCTATTATATAGAAATGTGTGGGTTTTCATGCCCCTGTGAAATTTGGACACTACTCGCAGAGTGAAAATATGTGTTCATCCTAGTTTACTTCTGCCTAAGGTGAGTGAGATATCTCAGCATAAATCAGATGAAGAATACCCTAACTTGTTTATAAACTCCCTTCTGCCAATAAGTTTCACCACAGGCATTCATGTTGAAATCATACCCCATTCTACAGTGAGATTTGAAATCTGATGCTGTAAGTGCAGAACACACAGAAGATGTAATAAGCATTGTGTTGTGTGTAGGCACAAAATGCTGGAGGGTAAAATGTCCCTCACTGAGTCTCACCCCTGTTACAAGTGGCACTGAGCTCCTGGCAAGACCATGCCTGTGGTGTCCTGGAGAGGAGTGAAATGCCTCCCTGGCTAGTGAATTATTTTCTGGGCCACTGTGTTTGCCATGGTTATGTCTCCCAACTGAGACCTGAGCACAAGAGTCATACAGCTACGACTGGCTTTCCTGCCCTATGGCAGCTTAGTTTCACTGATCCAGAATAATCTTCTTCTAGGCTAAAGAATTCCTTTCTTTCTCAGGAGGAAATAATATATCAGTGTTAAATAGAGGGTCAAGCAATCAAGCATACCACTGTTAAAAGGCCCACCCATGAACTGCTTACTCACTCCCCTCTGCAGCTGGACAGAGGAGAGAAAATTTAGGAAACGATTCATGGGTTGAGACAAGGACTGGGAGAGATCCCTCAGTAAATACCATCATGGGCAAAACAGGCACCACTTAAGATATGAAGTGAACTTACTACTAACAAGTCAATGCAGGATAAAGAGAAGTAAAATAAGTCCTTAAAAAATCTCCTACCCTCTACCCCTCCTTCCTTGCCCGCTGTACCTCCTACCCAGCTGGCACGAGGAGACAGGGAATGGGTGTTACAGTCAGTTCATCACCTGTGGCTTCTCCTGCTGCTCAGGGAGAGGGAGTCGCTCTCCTGCTGCACTGCAGGGTCCCTCCCACAGCAAACAGTTCACTGAGAGCTTCTCCAACGTGGCTCCATCTCATCAGCAACAGCTCCCTCCAAATTGCTGCAACGTGAGTCCATCCCACAGGCAACAGTTCTCCCAGATCTGCTGCAGCCTGCGTCACTGTTCCGTGGGGTGCGGTGCTCCAAGGACAGGCTGCTCCAGCCTGGCAGCAGGAGCCCTCTCTCCACAGGCCTCCCACAGGATCTCAGCCTCCCCCAGGGTATCTGCCTGCTCCCGTCTGGGGCTCCTCCATGGGCTGTGGGCGGATCTCTGCATCCCTGTGGCCCTGCATGGGCACAGCTGCTTCCCCATGGGCTGCACCACGACCCGCAGAGGAATGTGGGCTCTGGTGCCTGGAGCACCTCCTGTCCCTTCTTCTGCACTGACCCTGGTGTCTGCAGTGTTGTTCTTCTCATGTGTTTCCACTCCTCTCTTCTCTGGCCACAGTTACAACTGCACAACAACTTTTGGTTTGATTTCTTCTTAAACCTTTACCACAGAAGCACCATTTCCAATTGGCCCAGCCTTGGCCAGGGGTGCGCCCATCTTTGGAGCCACCAGGGATTGGCTCTGCCGGACATGGGAAAAGCTTCTGGCAGCTCCTCACAGAAGACACCCATACAGCCCCTTCTGCTACCAAAATCCCAGGCGATGCAAACCCAGCACACAAGGCCACCAGCGAGGGCTTGCAGGCTGGATTCCACTTCAGATCCATGGTGGTGAGCACCCCTGGCACAGCCTGGTGGGAGGCAGGGGCAGCTGGGGCAGCTGCATTTGACTGGTGCTGGGGAGGTGCTGCCCAGCACTGAAGCATTTTGAGGACTTTCCTTTGGCAGCAGTGTGGCTCTATAGAGTCAATGCTCATACGCTGCTGAGAAAAATATCTCCTGGGATGGTGTCATGTGAAAAGAGTGATGTTGTCCTCGAAAGGGAATGATGTTGGCACCTGCTCCATGATGAGGAATGAGGGGCAATGAGTAGAGAATCCATTTCAAAGGTGTACTTCTGACCTGAACTATAATGCTCTTATTAACCCTCACATTTGACTGGCAATACACTGCAGGAATAAAACCAAGGTACAGGGCTCATCCATCAATCATTGCATAGATATTCAAGTTCTCTTTGGGAAATGTAGAATACAATTCTGCCAGCAGCTTGTAGTTGATCTGGCCAATCAGAACCTAATGCTAGGCCTTAGTGCAAAGAATGCATCTCTAAATTCTAGAGTTTTTCCTGCATACAGCTTTCACTTGAAAACATGTGTGAGGTCTCTTTAGCTGTGTGATTTGCAGTGTGTTTTTTAGTGTGATGAATACAAGAAAGTAATAGGTAAGAGCTTTTATTAGACTAGATAGAGTGGGGGGGACACTTGGAGACGCTTCTAGGCGCACAGATTTTGACAAAGGCTTTTATGTTTAAAACATTTAACACTTTTGTATGCTGCAAAGACATTAAGAGGAAAGGGAATACCAAACAACACTGTTTGAACACACAGTAACTGGATATGGGAACAAGAGGGTAAGTCACGGCAAAAAACCCTACCTTTTTATTTGTAGTAAATGAACTTTCTTCTCCCCTCCAGTTATTTTCTTGCAGACTAACTTCTGTCTAGAAACTCAGAATCAAAAAACTATTTGTATTGCTGCTGCCATCTCTTAAAACAAGCTTTATGACTAATCCACTTATGATGATAAGACCACATGTCACAGGTTTTTAAAAATCTAAACAGTTTTTAACTGCATTGGTTTCCCTACATCATGAGGTAGGGAAAACACATTCTGTCTGGGCATGGTGCTTGTGTCAGGAATCTTTGCAAGGGGGTGCTTTATATAGAGAGTTAATGGCAATCCTGAAATGCTTCATGTGATGTGGAAAGAATTTCACTCTCTTCAAACAGGAAACATCACCAGGCTAAAACATCTGTTCCTTTTATGCACAGCTTTTGTTTCCAAATCCTTGCTATAAAACCAATATGCAAATGTGTTTTTAAGAAAAGAAAACATGTGTCTCAAAATTAATTTTCAATGTTCCTGTTAACATTATATGTCCCTTCCTCCATTATTAGATTTTTTGTCTCTGTGAATTCAAGCCTGTGTTGGCCAGTGGATTATGCTATTTTAAGCACTGGTAAATCACATATCTGAAATGTGTGCTTAGCTCTAAGCACATGCTCCCGTGCTATTCGCCTCAGTTAAAGTGAACCCTGGGCTGTCTGGGGGCCATGGGGCTGATGTGGTGCTGCGCTGGGCACTCTCACCCCTCTCTAGCCAGTGGAGGTATTGCACAGCGCTGTTTGATGCTTGTGTTGTGTGACCGTGACTGCCAGGGGGGAAGGAAGGCTGTGTGGAGGCAGCAGGGGCAGCAAAGCCATCTTCACGGCAAGCAAGTAATAGGGAAAAGTGTCAGTGCTTTTGTCTGCACTCTCAATCTGGGCACAAGAGGAAGCAGCAGCCGTGCCATCTTTACACCTCACACCCAGGAGATGTTATAAACTCAGCAGAGACCCTGGCCTGCAAACAGGTCCTACCTCGCCAGAGCTGACTTGTTGGCATCATCCAACAGGGCGAGTCACACCGAAGTTCCTGGCTGCTTTAGGGTGAGAAGAGCTGTTCTGGGGGAGCACCCCTTGTGCCACAAGGGTCCACCAAACAGATGCACACCCGGCAGGGGAGTTAGCTTGTCAGGTGAAAATGACATTTGAAAATACTTTCGGGGAAAAAAGATGATCCCAGCCAGCCTGTTCAACTCTGTTCATCCTGCATTTTGCCACCTTTACTGTCCAGACCTCCCAAAACGTCACTTGGCGAAGATGTGACAGTCTTACCCTCCTTGCTTGCCAGGTCCTGTGAGTCCCTGAGGGAGCAGGTCAAATGGCCTCTAGATTGACCTGTGTACTCATAACCAGCCCCTCAACTCTAGGAATATGCTGATTCAGGGGATTCATTTTCAAGCACTGATTTCAAGCATTGAGCCTACATATTACCCTAATCCCCAGGCTAAGGTAAACAGCAGAAAGCTACTGACTACCTTCTCTGCATAGGATAAAAATGCAAACCATTGTGTCTCTGTAGCACTACTTAATCCTGTTTTTCATCAAAACCTTGCCACATGGAAGCAACTTATTTTTATGATGCAAAGGATGATTTTTTAGGCTGATTATTATAACCTGGTTTTACTGTTCTTAGGGAATATGAATCTGCATATTCAGGAACAATGTAATCTGTTTTTTTAGGATAATAATTTTCTACAATTTATTTTGCTTTCAGGGAGCAGTGTAAATAGCATCTCTCATTTTCTATTAAAAAAATCTTTAGCCTTCATCAGGTCCTTCCTTCTCATTCCCAATTAGCCTCTTTCCAGCAGCATGTGAAATTCACAGGTTTTGCTTTGGAGGCAGTGAAAATAATAACTAAATATCAAAGACATACCCCGTTTTGAAATGAGTCATGTTTCTGCAGTATCTGTGCCTCCTAATCCACTGCTCTCAGTTTCATTGCTGGATGAGTCCCACAGCCCCATCAAAGAAGTTTCTACAATAATAAAGAGGAATTACTGCTAGATGGGCTAGGAGATTTCACTTTATTGAAGTGTTAGTCCTGACCAAGTCTCTTATAACAGAAGTTGTCATGATAGCTTCTGACATTCTCTAGGAATTTAATGGTTTGCAGAAATACTGAACTGTGGGGAACTGGGAAGGAGAGGGAGATGTGCCCTATTTTTCTTTAAAAATGAACAAACAATCAAACAAACAAACCAAGAAGAAAAAAGAGAAAGCAAACTAAGTGTTTAATATCTTGAACTACTTATAATGATCAGTAATCATGTCCAACATAAATCCTTTTAAAGTATAAGTGAGTAGCTCTGACAGGATTTAATACTTGTCACAAGGACAACACTGAGTTCTATGGCAGGCTTATTTTTAATTATTAAAATATTAAAGTATTATAATCTCAAGAAAAAATCTGTTATGGCCAATGCAAGCTTTTCCCAAAAAGTGGAGACTAGAACAAAGTACAACTCAATCCAAAGAGACTTTAAAAGAAAGTATGTTAATTGATTAAAGAGAGAGCAACATTTTGAAAAATACTTGAAGTCAAATAGGCTTTATTATTTTGTTGAAGAAAAGCTTTCTGTTTTATATAAATATGTCTGTCAAGATATTTCCTTTCTGGGAATTGTAACACACAGTACTCCAGTTAAATCCAGAGGAAGTTGTGCAGGTTCTGGTCTACCAAGATAAGAAACTCAAGGAATAGTATAGACAGTAAAAGTTACAGTGAGTAGATGTGTTGGTAACTGGTGTGCAGGGGCCAGATAAGGCTATTTGAAATCTCAGTAGCTGATCTCCTGAGTGTGAATGTTGGCTTTGCAAATGCACTTCCATGCTTTAACAGTTATTTTTTAGAGGGGAGTGTTAATTGTGTTTACTTTTACATGTTCAAAAGCAGATGATATTATTCTCTTAGAACACTGAATGATGAAGTTGATTCCTCATTGATGAAGGTAATGTGGTTTTAGGATTCTTACTGTGAGCACTTGGGCTCAGCAAGGCTGGTCCTAGAAAATGCACTAACCTTGGAGCCTCTTGTGTAGAACTGAGGCAGGACATGAATTTCCCTGTGCTCATCTGCTCATCTCTTGCCATTGCTTCTCCTTCACCTCCACTGAAATGAAACCAGAGAGCTACCAGTTCACATGAGATGGGATCTTCAATTTTGAAGTCATACAGAGAGAAAAATAATTAATTCAAGACACAACTAATGAAGAGCCTGAATGGTGTTTGGAAGCACTGTGGGGTTGGCAGTCTGTGGCTGCAGAGGGGTGGCCCCACAGCAGCACTGCATTTCCTCTAGGGAACTCAGCTCCCCTCAGGCTGGGCTGTGATGCTAGGAATGGTGAAGCTTGAGAAGAAATATTGTCTTCACATTCCCTGACAGATGATTGCTTCCCTGGGAACTCTCAGCATTGAAAAGGCCTTTGCACCTTCCTGAGTATATCATGATGTCAGAAGTGTGGGAAATTTTGCTACAAGTGACTCATACCTGCCTATATGAGGATTAGAAGATTTTTAAATATTAAAAAGCAATCAGCTTGTTAGAAATTATCAGTTGCAATCTTACTTGCTTTATTCTGTTATGTATATTGTTTTGCTTTGCATTAAATTTCTGAAGCAAAGTAAATTCATTCTGTGGGTGTGAGAACTGACACTTTCTCTCAGGATTTACTCTGTGTCTTTGTCACCCTCATTTCTTCGTCTTCTCTCTGATTGCTCCCTGGAAGAGCCCAGTGTTCCTCCACAACTGGGAGGGGGAAAACAGATTAGGGCTAGCCCTAACAAGGGGCAGACTGGGCTGGAAGGGGTGAGGACTGGCAGTCTGTGGGCATTGTCTTCCCATGAGCAGTTCCTGATCCCTTTTCCTGGCGACAGCCCCAGCCTTGGTGTGGGTCTGCCTGCTCCACCACAGCCCCGCCTGTAACTTCCCCAGGACTGATCTGAGGGACAAGTATCAAGGGCTAATCCTGGGTGATTGTTTGGACAGTAATTTCACAGGCTTTTATCCCATTTTGGGATTTTCTTCTGGTTTGGGTTTGGTTTTTTTTATTTCCTCAATTCAAAAATTAGGCCAGAGCTGATGGAACAAGCCAAACCCATGGTCAAAGTGCTCTGAACAGCTGTAGTTGATAGTTGACTGAGCTTTGTGAACAATTTTTTCCAAAATAAAGTCTGCAATAAGCATTCTTCAGATCTGCTGTAGCTGTTCTTAAATTTCATGTGGAAGACAAGGCTTTTGACCCCAGTCCCATAAATCTGCAGGAAAACTAACTTTGCATAGATGAAAACTTGCCATTTTTAGTGTCCCAGAAAGTGCAACACAGCTAAGTCCAGTCCACAACACAGATAAACAAGGTGCTGTGAGACTGGCCACGAGAACAGCCAGGCTGTGACTGGGACCTGTGCTGCACAGCACTGGTGTGTGAGCCTTGTGGAAAAATTTATGAAGCTTCTTGGCTTACCATCAGTCCCTTCTTGGAAGGATTTTGTTTCATCAATGCTAAATTTTCCATGGGGATTTGAGAGTTCACATTTACTGTTTTATTAATTTCCATTTTAAAACAATGTATTTGCCTCATCTAACTTCTAGAAAAAAAACTGACTGGAAGAAATACCAGAGGGCTTCAGGTAGCTGGGGGCATAATGCACAGCTTCCCTGGTGACACAATGGCAATGAAATATGTACTATTCCAAAATGTTACAAGGGCAAGATGAGGAGAAATGATCTTCTGAATCTCCATCTTTCTTACTTTACACTTAAGAATCCTTACCTTTCTTGAAAGTAAGAATTAAACAAAGGCATATTGGCTTGCAATTTTTGTTTTCCTTTTTATTTGTTCCATGACTATGACTATTCCAGGGTTCCCATATTTAAATGTCTTCTAGATATTGTCCTAATACAAATAATTTCTGTTGCCTCACAGCTGGCCAAAAAAGTAATTGAAATCAAGTGTTTCTTTATGAACTCCTGTCCATCACCTCTGAGATCTTGGTTTTTTCAAGAATAGTTAATTTTTCTTTCAGTTCCCTTCTGTGGACCAACAGCACTTTATTGATAGGCATGCTCATAAAGACCTGAAATACTGTCTTGGCAAAACACATGTACATTCACCTAAAATTCTTACATTTGTCTCTAATTTCACTTTGCCCTCTAGTGTCCATTCTGATTTATGCCTGCACTGCAAAGTACTGTGTTGATTGAAATACTTCAAAACAGATTTTTATTTGATTAGGAGATTTTTAAGGACAGCTATGAATTAAAAATAAAACTTGATGATACAGAAGTTTCTGAACAATTAGTGGGCCATAAATGAACACATTCCCATTTCACACAAGTTAGGCAATAAAAACTGGAATCCCTGACCAGAGAGCAGCTGAAAAATATTTCATGCTATTTCCAAATTTCTGTAAAAGTAAGAATATTTCAATAACAGTTTTCTGCATTGCAATAGCCACCCAAGGACATCAGAACTAGAAGGGTAAGTAAGCTGAATGTAATTTTATTTTACAAGCTTGAAGAAGTACAAAGAACAAACAAGCAACAGAAATGAGATTTGAAACAGTCGCAGGGTGGGTCCATTTCAAGTGCTGTTAGTTACGAAGCAAAGAAATACAAATTTTGTTGTAACATTTGCGGCAGGGTGTTACACATGGAAAAATTACTCTGATAATTTGCTCTGGTTTTTTGGTCTTTTTTGTTGTTCTTGATCATGGTGAAGTTGCTAGCTGCTTTTATTTCTGGTATTTCAGCTTTATCCATGAGATCCATGTCTGCCATCTCTTCTTTACCTTGCATCCATGAATGGTGGAGAGGAGAGTATGGACACCCTGCAAAAGACACCTGTGTCATAGATGTGACACCTGAGACACTGTGCACCATCTCTGCTGTTCTCTCCAGTCAGTTTTCTTGCCTAGATACACTTTTTTTAATCTTCCCTTTCAATACTTTTTGGAATGGTTGAAGATCAGAAAAAGCCCTAAAGTTGTTCTTTAGAGAATAATTCTGGCAATTTCAGCCCTCCAAGACTAACACCGCCCTCTTTTGGGATCCGCAGATAGGCTCTCTCCTCTGCTTCACTATGCCAGATCCAGAAGCCTGTGCCAAACGTACAACAAAGTAGCCATAGATACATAGATACATGTACATAGCCATAGATGTTTGCTTGGGGTTTTTTAAAATTTTTTGGGGTTCTACCAAATTTTTATCTCTATTCTTTGGGTAAAAGAGACTTGATATGCCTCTGTTACCCTCACAGCAAATGATTAGGGAAAGCACACTGTTTGAAATGGAGTTATCCAGGGACAGTTTCCCAAGGGTAAAATCCAGGCCCAGTTTTATTGCAAGCTGTTTTAAGGAATTTGATTATATTGTAATTATTACTGAAGGCTGTGTGGTTTGGAAGGGAAAATAATTGGAGGGCTATATATCTGTATGGTTCCATTTGAGAGCAAAGGGAAAGAGGCATATTTCATGCAGCAATAAAGCACAGCACTGGGCCGTGATGTTTGAGGTTGCAGTAGCCAGAATGAATACACCCATGAGCAAGTAGAATGTGCCACAGACAGATCTGGCTCTAGGGTACTTTTACAAAGAAAAGTTACTTCAAATAATCTTATGAAAAAAATGGAAGTGAATTGGAAACACTGCAGGAAGGAATGAAACCCTTGCCCCAAAACAGTTAGAGGCAATATATTTCAATTAAAAGTAACACTGCCCAATTGGGAAGTTACTTCCAAAGCCATAACTACTGCAAAAAAATGTACTATGAAGACAAATCCCTCTAGAATTACTTCACGTCTTTGAACAAAGCAAATGTTGGAATTACTCAAGTGTAAAAAAGTTACTTGCTTGGAAAAGAGGATAGCAACTCTCAAAGAAAAATTCATATTATCAACCAAAGTCAAGATCACTTAAATAAGCAGTGTACTACTTTATCTTTGATTGCATTCTGCATCAGTACAAATCTAGCAATTCCTGTAAGATGTGGGATGTGTAGTTCATTCACAAATAAGTGATTCTCTACTTGTAGGTGAAATAGAGATGGAAGGTAGCTGCATGTTTTCTCAGCAGAGAACACCATAAGATGTCACCTTCTGTCAAAGGTGGCAATATATTCTTAGGGAGTAACTCTCACTGAAAATTCTTATGGATTAATTTATAGCTAGAGTAGACAGCTTACTTACTAATGAAACAAATTAAATTACATTGAATAATGCATTACATTTGCAAAATTAAATTTCAGAAGCATTATTTAAATACAATAAAAATAACAAGAGCACTGCCACAAGATAGATCATAGAACAAATAATAAATGTTATTTATAATATTTGATTATTAATATTATAATTTATGTGAGGATAAAATCATTGTACCTTAGTTTTTAAGCTTCCTTGTCACCTTATCAATCAGTTGGAGACATCTCCTCATTTCTGCACGGCTGATCTCCCAAGAGCACAGGTCGTGTTGTTTATCTTTAAGAAAGCAGTCTATTTTTCGGAAGTACTTTTTCAATTTCAGCCTGCTGACATCTTTACTCCAGCAGTGTTGGGTGTGCTTTTCGATTACACATGCCTCCAATTGCTCAATTTGCAGATAAAGTGCGTTTTGGAACTGATCCAGTACTGTTCGATCCCAAGCAGCTAGGGTCAGATTTTTGCTGAAGATGTAGAAGATATGTTGGAGGATCTCTTCAATGGCAACTCCAACAGTCTCTTTCTGCCTGGGCTGCAGAACCTGCGTAGGAAATCTGAAGGACATTTTCTCTCTTAGACATTGTTGGGGAAACTCTTTTCCCATTTTATCCAAGAGTCGCAGGCTGTTCTCGATCACTTTTCTTTGCTGCAGAGGGAGGTGGTTGCACTGAGGGCTGGAGATGATGGTGGTGCTGGACAGTATGAGGCCAATCTGGATCAAGCCAAAAGCATTCATGATAAGGACAAGCTCTAATGTTCCTCCTTTCCTGTGAATAAATTCTGAGTGCTATGCTGGTTGCTTTGAAGTTATTTGTAGACTCCCATTTCTTCAAAATTTTGACATTTAATTATTCTGTAGGAGAAGTTTTCTTTCATCACTTGTTGGTTTTTTAAGGTTTTCCCCCCTGTGCATGCTTCTGCAACACTTTCATTTTCTGCTTTATGACTTCATAGTCTTTTTTTTTGTTTTGTTTTGCTACTTTGTTGGTTCTTTTTTCAGATGGGTATTAAAATATTTATATATATGTCAGATTATTTTTTCTCTTTATTACTAAAATTCTATAGGATGTAGATTGAGAATCCAAAATAAGGAGTTACAGAAACACTTGTTTTCTTAACATTCTAGGAGTAGAAGAATATGCTGAAATAAAGTAAATTTTCAATGATTGGTCAGGGACCTGCTGAATATTGCTGCCATCTTGTCTCCTGTAGTATGATTTATACTTCCAAGCTTCCATTAAGCTTTCTCTACCTTTGTTCTTTCAGGAAAAATGTTTTATTTCTCCTCGCTTTTATTTCTTACGGATACATATCATTAGAGTGTTTGTGTGTCTGTGTCTGTGTGTGTGTGTGTGTGCATAAAAATGTGTATTAATATGTGGGGGTTTTGATACATAAACACTACTAATTAAGTGAAGCCTTGATCTCACTTAGACACAATAAGTGCCTTGCAAATACAAACACACTAACATGGGAAGAAGTTAGGTACTTGAATGAAATACTCTTTTTCCCTCATATGAGTAACTGAGCAATAATTAATATCAATGCCAATTGAGTGCAAGTCTGAATTCTGACAATAAATGGGAAGAGAATGAATAGGGAGGACAAAAAGTACAATTCAGCCATTTGCTTTCTTATGCCATGTAACAGAGGCAGTTATGACTATCACAGTACTTTGGGATAGCTGGCCCGATTTTGATTTTTGGTGGAAGCTAATCTTTAGACTTTTGGTGGAAGCTAATCTTTAGATTTTTGGTGAGAGCTGATCTTAAACTGCCATTCTGTTGTGTCCCCTTTCTCCTGTGAATATATATGTGATTAGAAAGGCTGTGAGTCATACTGTCTGGCTTAAGAGGTCAGATAAACTGGTTTTTTAGTCTGAGACCTGGCTGTGTATTTTTTGTATAAAAGATACAGAAGACTGGCAGAAAATAAATCCCCTTGGTTCCCAGGTGGTCCCAGAGAACAGAGGGGCTTGTTGCAGCTGATTAGAACCAACTTGTCACTCCTAGTCCAGTCACATTCAATGAGATCCCAGACACCAATGGTGTGGGTTACACTGTAAACCTGGTCTGCTCTCATTTGTGATCTCAGAGTCACAAATAGTGCAGTTCAAGGATTCAACACAGTCTGTTTGACTTGAATAAGAACTTTCAAACCCAGATTCATCAGTAGTACAGTTATTTAAGTTACAACCTCTTGCTGGATTTCCAGAGATAGATTTACTAGACATGAAAAAAGTGTGCAGTGCTATGTGCAAGTGTTCCCAGGTGTACTCTGACACAGCTGGGGATGAAATCTTGCCAAGAGGTGTCCCTGCTCTGGGGAGGAGAGAGGAGCAAGCCCATTGACTTGTCTGCAAGGCACTCATGTTCTCATCCTCTGCCATGAAGGATTTCAAGCACCAGTTTATACATGTGGGAGAAGTGAATGTGAGACTGCAGCCAAATACAGTTACTGCCAGCATCAGTGTGGGGAGGGTGCAGCCAGTTTAGATGCTAATGAACGGTACAGAGGGAGATTACAAAACCCTGGGTCTTGTGCAAGGGCGCAACACCACACCATGGGGACACCTTGGTGTCACTCCCTGTTTCACCTGGCCAAGTGCAGCAGCAAGGGTCAGCTACAATCCTCCTGCTGACCTGCCACCCCCTCAGCACGCCATCCTGCCCACAGCCATCCATCCCTCCGTGACACATCTCATGGCTCTAGGCCTCCTTCCTACAGAATTTTTGTTCTGTTGCTGCACCCACTGCTATGTGCTTGGCTTCATTCCCAGTCTGGTAGTCACTTCAAGCAGATTGATGATCCTGTTTTAGAGTTTCCTTTATGTTCAGCATGTAGGTATTTGGGAGGCTTTAAAAAGTTGCTGAAGCAAACTTGGACTGGATGTACTGCCAGTGTAAGGAAAAATGCATCCCCTATCACCTATGACAACAAAGAGTAACATCAACCAGAGTGGGATGAAAGAAGTGTAACATGAGATTAAATGTTTTCACTTACTGGGAATATATATTACTTTGGAAAACAGAAGTGCATCAGAAGTCAGTATAAAACATATGTACTTCAGGAAAATTATTCCCTAATGTTACAACAATTTCCATGAATTATGCACAAGTATTTTTCCAGAACTGTAATCATTATATGAGTTTAATCCTTCTAGTGATCTAAACAGACAAACTTCATCATATTTATTATATCTCCCAGACACAAAAGTTCTTTCTTTCCTCTTGCAAAATAGTTTTGTCCAGGTTTCCTTCTTAGTGAAGATCTGAGGACACCATACTGAGTGTCACAGAGGAAAAAACTAGAAGATGGTCTCTTCCTTGTTTATTAAGAAGATTGGGTACGTCCAGGTAGCTTATTCTCTTGTCTGTCTTAACATGTTGTCTACACTTTCTCACAGAACAGTTACACTTGAATTAGTCCACCAGGGGTTGGTTTCTGTTTGGTCTTTTTGTCTGTGTTTGTCTAGTAACAACAAATTGTTCCTCCACGGTCAGACAGTTTCTTGATTATTGCACTGAGCAAAGCATAGTAGAGACATTGCATGATTCAGGACACAATCTCCTCTAATCATCTACCTGCACTACTTCATTCAGGAACAAACAATTCATTAAAAGTAATGACTGGAAGGAGTAACTGATTGATATGAAGCTGCAGTACAGATTGCTGTTTATTTCTCTGCCTGTGGGTGAAGCACAGACCAACCACTCTAAGCTAGAATTTAATGAGGGAAAGAGTTGACAAAACACAGCTGTGTTTCCAAGTAGACCTAACAGATCATTACTTTGGAAAGGTTATCTAGTCTTCAATTCACAAAAAAGATTTGCTCCTAAAAGATCGTCTAGCTATATATGTATTCATTACAGGAAGACTAAAGCTAAACATATGCACAGTTTTGTCTAACATCTTTAAAGAGCTGTAAATTACTTGTCAAATGAAACGTTATATTATATTTTATAACACAATAGAGAAATTAAATTAATATTTGCTATCCATGGGTTCTTTTATCTCAGGCACCAAGGCAAATGGAAAGTCTAAATTCATCCTGTGTATAGGATGGCAAATGGATTATTGAGATAGAACATTCCCACAAAACGGTGATCTTTTGACCTCTTATAACTACCATGTGTTGAACCATTTAATCTACTCTAGGTATCAGTTTCTTTTCTCCAATCAGAAAACACAAACCCCACTGCTTTTAAAAAGTCTGTGTGTAACAAAGGAGTTGAAGTAGGTTTGGCTTGGCACAAGACAGCTTCCTCCCCATCTAGTTTGACACTGCCCATTTGAAAGAAAATACTTTTCTCCATTATGCTTTCCATACAGCTATGTGTGTCAATTTTGTCTGTTGTTGGTGATGGAGTGGCTTGGGTTGAAAGGCACCTGGTAAGTCCAGCAAGGAGTGCCTGAGGGAGCTGGAGAATTATTGAATTATGAACCTGGAGAATTCTCCAGGTTCATCCTGGAGAAAAGGAGGATTGGGGGTGACCTTATTGCTCTCTGCCACTGCCTGAAAGGAGGGTGCAGCCAGGTGGGGGGTCAGCTTCTTCTAGAGAAAGGGCAAGAGGACACAGCCTCAGGTTCAGGTTGGACATCAGGAAGAATTTTTTCATGCAAAGAGTTGTTAAGCATTGGAGTGGACTGCTCAGGGCGGTGGTAAAATCACCATCCCTAGTGATTTCAAGAAATAACTGGATGGCAACCTTGATGCCATGGTCTAGACGACAAGGTGGTGTTTGGTCAAAGGTTGGACTCAGTGATCTCAGAGGTCTTTTCCAATGTAACTAATTCTGTGATCCTGCGATCATCTAGTTCCAGCCCTCCTTGCCATGGGCAAGGACACCTTCCACTTGACTGGGTTGCTCATAGCTCCATCCAGCCTGTATGTACCAGCTTCTCTGGGCAGGCTGTTCCTGTGCCTCACTGTGCTCTTCCTAATATCTAATCTAAAATCACCCTCCTTCAACCTAAGGCCATTACCCCTTGTCCTACTGCCTACCACTACATATCCTTGTCAAAAGTCCCTCTCCAGCTTCTCTGTAGACTCCCTTTAGGTACAGCAGAGTGCTGTAAGGTCACTCCAAGTTTTCTCCAGGCTGACCAGCCACAGCTGCCTCAGCCTTTCTTCATAGGAGAGTTGCTCTATCCCTCTAATCATTTTCATAGCCTCCTCTGGACTCTCTCCATCAGTTCCATGTCCTTCCTGTGCTGGGACCCCAGAGCTGATGCAGCCCTGCAGGTGGGCTCTCAGCAGAGCAGAGCAGAGGGGCAGAATCCCCTCCCTCCCCTGCTGCCCATGCTGCTCTGGATGCAGCCCAGGACATCTCTGGCTGTCTGGACTGCAAGTACACACTGTTACCTTATATTCAAGTTTTCAACCACAAGAACTCACGAGTCCTCCTCTGCCGGAATACTCTCAATGAGTTCAATTCCCACTACTCTGTCTGGGATTGCCCTGTTTCACATGCAGCACCTAGGACTTGGACTTGTTGAGCTACGTGGGGTTCTTGTGGGCATTTCTCAGGTTTGTCCAGTTTCCTCTGGATGGCATCCCATCCTTTTGCTTTTGTGCCACATGCAGCACTCAGTTTCATGTCATCTGCAAACCTGCTGAGCGCCACTCGATCCTCACTGACTGTGTCATTTATAAAGATCCTGTTTTCCAGCTCAGGGGGCCGAGGGCAGCTGCTCTCACTGTTCAAAACTGAGGCAAAAAAAGGCATTCAGCAGCTCAGCCCCTTCCTCACCGCTTGTCAGAGCTTTTCCCCATGAATCCAGTAAAGTTCCGCCTCTTCATCCTGGCTGAGGTGGATGATCCCGGAGTGACTGGGGGCCGGGAAGCGGGCGGGGGAGCTGCGATGCTGCCGCAGCGGGTCCCGTGTGCCCGTCCCGGTGTCGGAAGCCCGGGGTGCCGCCAGCGCCTCCCGCCGTCCGCTGCCGGACAGACAGACTGCCCCGGGAGCAGCCCCGGGCACCGCGGTACGGACCGGGCTCAAACGGCTTCTCCTGGGAGAGGGACCCCTCGGCTCTGTTACACCGGGCTCAAACGGCTTCTCCTGGGAGAGGGACCCCTCGGCTCTGTTACACCGCATTTAAATCGATATATTTCATGTGTTCTGTATATCACGCATTTGTATTATATTGGTATTCTCTTGATCAATGATCTGGAAAGGGACCGAGTGCCCCCTCAGTCAGTTTGTGGGTGTCACCAAGTCGGGTGTGTGTTGATCTTCTCGAGGGTAGAAAGGCTCTGCAGAGGGCTCTGGACAGGCTGGATCGATGGACCAGGGCCAGTGTTTTGAGGTTTAACATGACAAAAGCATCAGGGCCTGCCCTTGTGAATGCCCCTTATGCCGGGTCACAACAACCCGATAGCAGCGCCACAGGCTGGGGGCAGAGTGGCGGAAAATTGCCCAGCAGAAAAGGGCCTGGGGGTGCTGGTGACAGCAGCTGAGCATGAGCCAGCTGTGCCCAGGTGGCCAAGAAAGCCAATGGCATCCTGGCCTGTGCCAGCAACGGCGTGGCCAGCAGGAGCAGGGCAGGGATTGTCCCCCTGTCCTTGGCACTGGTGAGGCCACACTCAGGCGGTGTGCTCAGTTCCGGGCACGCCGCTGCAGGACATTGAGGGGGTGGAGGTCCAGAGGAGGGCAGTGGAGCTGGGGAAGGGTCTGGAGCACAAGGCCTGTGAGAAGCAGCTGGGGGTGTTTAGCCTGGAGAAAAGGAGGCTCAGGGGCTCTCTGCCAAGGAGGTTGGTAGTGAGGAAGAGGTCACTCTCTTCTCCCAGGTAACAAGTGACAGGACAAGAGGAAATGGGCTCAAGTTGCACCAGGGGAGGTTTGCACTGAAAAAATGGAAAAACCTGTTCATAGAAAGAGCTGTCAGGCATTAGAACTGCCCAAGTAAAGTGGCTGAGTCACCATCTTTGTAGGAATTTAAAAGACATGCAGGTGTGGTATGGACAGAGTTCGGTGGTGGATTTGGCACTGTTCAGTTTATGGCTGGACTTGATGATCTTGGAGGTCTCTTCCAACCCAAATTATTCTAATCTGAGCAGCACAAGTTTCCTCATCCCATTTCTTCAACAAGAAAATTCTACCATTTCTAAGAGGGTGTTACAGAATCATGGACTTCCTGAGTTGGAAGGGAGCTACAAGGATCAGTGAGTCCAGCTCCTGGACCTGCACAGGACCATCCCCAAGAGTCACACCACGAACCCAAGGAGCATTGTCCCAGGGCTTCTTGAACTCTGTCAGGCTGGTGCTGTGACTGCTGCCCTGGGGAGCTGTTCCTGTGAGAGCTGAACCACCCTCCCAGTGAAGAACCTTGTCCTAATATAGACTATATAGTTAGGCGTTGGAAGGCACTTTATTTTTAGAACGGCATTAGAAAACCCTCTTTTGTATTGCATCAAAAGAAATTTTTCTTTATGCTGCCTTGAATAATTTTATTGTGTAAGGTTAAAGAGCAGAAATGATGAGGCAAAACTTAATATTCTAAGAAGTAAGTCCCTTGCAGGAACTCCATAGTTTTGCACCAGTTTTAAATCACAGCAGATTTTAAAATTATATTCAGAAAAGTGTGAAGCACACCAATAGTGGTGTTTCCCAGCGACTTGAACAGACGGAGAGGAGATCCTGAACTGAAACAGTGCACTCATGGAAATCAGCAATTCTAGACTAATACTGTTGAAAATAAAGATGAGATACACAAAGTTTGTCTAGAATATATACTTTATTATTTGCAGTCTGTGTAAATTTTAATATGTGACTGAATTTTCTACACCATTTTCTCTGGTTAAGCACATCCTGGTCTTTTCCAACCACCCAGTCAATTGCACCTTTAATATGTACAGTCAGTATTTATGAATATTGCATATGCATCTATGAACTTAGAAAAATAACATGCAAGGAAAATTGTTACCATGAAACTGATAAAAAATAAAGATAGGTAAAACAGTCAATCCCCTTTTTAGTGTGTTATGGCTTTGCACCAAGTATCAGATGTCAAAACAAACAGCTTCAGATGTTCTTGTTAAAGGCACTTACTGTTCTTCAAATACACTTTCACATTTAGTTCTATTGCATTAGAAGTGTATCTCTGGGATCATACTTTTATAACACAGCAGAATAGTCCAAAAAGGCAGCATTAATAAAAAGGAAAGAGGGGGGGCTTATATTAAAATATGAAAATGCCAAGAATTAACACAAACTTTAAGGATTTGGTCCTTATAAAACAGGCAACAGCATTCAGGCAATAGTGATTTCTTTTCATAGACACTGACAAAATAATATCCCCAAAAAATGAACTCTTCCAGTTCCAGTGTATAGATATGTCTGAGTTGAGTAGCGTACCCTCTAACACCACCCCCCAGTAAAAACACAGCTTTTCAAGACTAATTACTGTTCCACTTTGGCTGCAAAGGAAGAAACCTCGGAAGAGTGTTAGACATGGACATGCTAGCAAGCCTACAACTCTGTGTCTCTGTATCTGGATGGCTGTCCGTAATAGCCCTTCTTAGAGTGGTCTGCCAGCTGCCGGCGGTACTCCTCCTCCTCCTCCTCGGCATCGCTGCCGTAACCCACGCGGTTCTCCAGGTAAGGTCGCACAGGCGCCTTCTGGGGTTCCGGAGGCCTGGAGCTAACACAGAACATGCAAAGAGAAAGAGATCATGTCTACTCCCATTATGAAAAACCAAAAAATACCATCTGCCCGATGGCCACGTCCAGCTTAGTAAGGCAGATGGAGCAAATGAAACCCCTTCTAGCCAATAAAACCTGCATGACTATGGTAAACCTATCTGGAGAGGAATTTTATTTCTATCAAGCTGGAGGATGATGCTCAGATTTGATGTATTCAACCTACCTGGAAAAATGCCAAATTTCAAGTTTTAAACTGCACACACAGAGACATCAATAGCCTCACAGTGCTCTATTCCTGAGCAGAGAGGATTCCAGCCTTGCTACAACCCCAACTGACATCTCCCTTAATTAGTTTTGCACTTAATTTTTTCTACACTTCCTTCTTCTTTTGCATCCTCAGTCTTTTGTCTCAAAGTCCAGAGACTTCTTATGTGACATTTCTTAAATTGGTAGCCTTTTCACTCAAATTGGTAGCCTTTTCAATCACAGCTCTCACTAAGGCACTTAGCCTTAAAAGTGGGCAGAAATAATCCACACATTTGCTTTTTATACACTATGGTGCTACACATTTGGCATGACATTAAGCAGACATAGAAAAACAGAATCTGTCAAGGCAGGTATTTCCTCAGTTTCAAACCCATGATTTTTGCAACCCCTACTCTGGAAAAAAAAGATGGTATTGTCCTTACATCTTTCTCCCAGGGATTAAATACTCCCTGCTAGGCCAATCATTAACAGTCCTGTAAAAAGCCAACAACACTGATTTCTCCATGTAAGCAAACACTCTGCAAATGTGGTGAAAGATTAATTTTCATTATTTTTATGAAGCTTCCAATGCTTTATAAATGCTTTTCTGAACCTGCCAAGAAATCCAGGAAATTTCAGTTTTCCATCTTTGCACTTTAGGTTATTTCCTGAGACATCAAAGCATTTGACTCAGTAGAAAAAAAATGTTCCATTTCTATTGGCTATTGCTAAGATGCAAGAAAATATTGAGTCCTGAAGAGCAGAAGACAAAATCCATCATGCAGTGTGTTAGCTCTTGCATAGGTGTCAAGTCCTAGAAATGTGCAGTGTGTAGGGTAAGACAGTGCAGTGGTCGACCCATCCAGAACTTACTGAATTTTAAAGAAGGACTACTATTTTCATGAGATTTGATGGGTCACCTGTATCAGCTTTCATCCTTAGCTTACCTAGCCACATTACATATCTGTAAAGAAGAGGCATGCAAGTTATTAAGTGTTATTAGAACAGCAAATATTTGTTAGGACAGACTAAGAGTCGTCAAGTAGCTAGCACAGGTAGAAGGGACATCAGAGGACATGAATGCAGGCCAGCTTCTGTAACACTGATTGGGGCACAAGACTGTCTCTTCAAATATTTCAGTGAAACAATGTAGTATTTCTTCCCAGATGGCTCAAATAACTATAAGTTAACTTGCTATAAATGAACTAAAAGGAAAAAAAAAAATCCTGAAATGAGTTCACTGAAGAGTTTGCTAAAATTCTGCCCCACCTTTATGATAATCTTTGAGGCATCACAACAAAACAATATATCAAGGCAGGATGACTTCTACGAACAAAAACTGGCAAGATCAGTTTTCCTCCTGCTAGCAAAGTCTGGAATTGAGACAGAATGTTTGGAACTGGATACACCTTACCTCATCGGCTGCGGCCAGCTCTGTTCTGACTTCTGTGTTTTGACAGGGACAGCATAAATATCCGGATGTTTTTGGGCTATTTCAATCTTTAAAAGAAAGTAGAAGAAAATAATTCTTCTTTTTTGATCCTATATTTGCACCTAGGATCTAGCAGGATACTGCTACATCTGAAATAATTAAAGCACAAATTGGTAATATCCTATTGATATTTCTACAATTATATCATCTTTTGCTAGGGTACTAATTCAAAGCACTCTTGAGAACAATGGATTGCCAAAAGCAACAGGATTATTAGAAGTCAGGTTTTTATAGTTACAACAGGAAACCTTAAAACATGACCTCTTTTTATACACAAATACACACAATGAGTGAGAGCATGTCTCTGAGTGTGGTTCCCCAAACTTCTCCCTCCATAAGCCACACAATGCAAAGGGCATGATTTTAGTTTCCAGGACTCTGGCTGTTCTACAGGTTGCAAAGCACAGGAGGGGGAAAGGCATCTCTTCATACCCTGGCATTCTGGGCCTCTTGTAGCTCTTGCATTCTTTGCATCCTTGCCTTGTGATCCATCTCCTCAAATATTTTTACTTTCCTCAGTACTGATTTTGGAGTATTTTCTTGTTCGCTTCCTTCCTCTTCCAACTTTGCCTCCTCCTCCTCCTCCTCTGCAGGCAGGGCTGCTGGCTGAGAGTTTCTCAGAATGGGACGCCCAAAGGCAGGTTTCATAGAAACAGGTGGTGGCGGTGGTTTAGCTGATACAGTTGAAGTCTCACTGCTGACAGCAACATTACTCAACTTGGAGTCATAGCTCTTGGGGAAGTCATATGGATCCTCTCTGTTTTGTAACTTCCCCTGCAAGTATAAAACCCACAAAGTTTACATCAGCAACTGTATATTTTAGTTTCAAAAGAAGCCTTTAACCTGAAAGTAATCACTTTGCCCTATGCATTTGCCAGTTCAATTTTCATATGATGTAATACTTCAAGGATGTTTGAACTGCTGCAACATTTTGGGCATATGCTCATAGACTACACATCAGACCATAGAAGATCAGGACATTTAGACTTTTTAGACATTTGTTTGTCCTATTTGTTAAGGATTACCAGAACTACATGTGTTAGAGCACAGCACAGAGAAAACTGATGCCCCAAATAATTTTTTACTATTGCTTAATGTGAGGTATCATGACCTAAAATTTAGAAGTGCACAGAACCCAATGTTTTATATTCAGCTTTTGTTTTCACTGTGCATGTCCTCCTCTGCCCTATTTTCATTGTCAAGGCACACTTGGGCTGTATTTTGAATATTTAGAGTATATGACCTATTTTTTCCCCTCTTGCATCATTCCTGAGCAAACAGTTGACAGAAAGTTCTAGTGATGGTCAGGTGGTAGATTCTGATTTTGTGCTTCAGAGTAATAGCCATGAGATATGTTTTTCCTGGTGATTAGTCTACTTTTTTTAATCTTGCTGAGCTAAAAAAGTGTCTTCAGTTTGCTAGTAGATACAAAAAGAGGAGTTTACTTTCTTATTCCATATTAGAGACCACATGTATTTGAGAATAGCTGTTATCCAATAAGTCTTCTTTCTGCTTGATCCTGCAACACTTTCAGTCATTTCTTCTGTCCACACTTAAAGTGTTTTCCAGTCTCTGACCATTTCTAATGCTTTTTCCAGTCTGCCACCCTGGAGAGTTCTCCAGAAAAAGGATGTTAGTATTCAGATTTGTTTCTACACATTTACCTTAGGTGGTTCAGGCTTGAATGCTGGAGGTGGACTTGGTTCTCTAACGATCTCCCTGCTACCAGCTTTTCTCAACTGAGCCCTTGGTTCTGGATTAAACTTTTTTAAACTCTGTGAAAGAAAGAGATAAAATCACTGCAGTAGCCAGTAATTCAATCATTTTTCCTCTCTCTCAAGTTTACAATTTTGGGAGCATTAACCAGGAGTCAAAAGATTACCAGCAACCTGACTACAATCACCACAAATGTAATTGAAAAGTTCAAGGCCATGAGACATCATCAAGGAATCTATAAATTTAGGAAGAAAAGCAGAGATTTTCTTTTATTTTCCTCTTCGTAGTGTAGATCTAAAACACTATCAGAAGCAAGGTAAAGCTGCTGTTTAAAAAAATCCTCTGAATTTTAAACCATCCATAAAGGGTTTCCAAAAAGCTCAAAGTTCAGTCTTACTGAAAAATCCAATCAACTCACCTCCTCGTGATGCACAGGTTCAGAGGATCGGCTAACAGATGAAACCCTCGGCTCCTCCAAAGGCTCATCAAGTTCATTGTCAGTGTATGCACCACCTTCTCCATCCGTATCCTCCAGGTCACTGATCAGGCGGCTGTCACAGCTCAAATAGTCAGCACCCATGGCAGTAAGGTAGGACATACGATCATCCGCGTCATCTTCCATGCCATCCATCTACGGCAAAGTCAGTAACAAGTAAGGAACAAAGATTAAATAAAAGTCCAGTTACGACTCAACATGAGGCCAAACAGCTCAGGCTCAACATCAGTCAGCTCTTAAGAATGACGTCATGGAACCGAAAGAAACTAATGCAGAATCACAACGAAAAGTCCTCTTCAAATTCATCCCTCATCATCATTCTCCCCTAGCCCAGCATTAGCGATGAAACCTCCAAAGTGTTACAGAAAGAATAATATTTTTTTTGTTAAAGACATACATCAACTGACTATTTGTCTAGCCTACTGACCACTGGCAAATGAATTTCTGAACAATTTTTACTGGCAAGAGATACTTTGAAACATGTATATAGCTTCAGAGAGCACGGACTGACTGCTTACCTTTCCTTCTGATACCCATACTGCTTCTCCTTGCTGTTGCTGAATTGTATCCTTCAGGCTACCATACCAGCTATCATTGGCTGAATTCAAATTAATGGTTGCTGTAAAAATTGAAGGAAAAGGTGTATATAACACGGTAAATGCAATCCCTTATCCATTCTTGGCTGTTTAACACTTTTTGCTTTAGGTAATTTGTGAGAATGTTAAACAGCCACTTCATTTAGATCGTTGAGAAAAGCATGGTATTCTTGCTTTATTGTTGGACCATTCCTAAGCTTATTAAATCACTTATCTTTTAATGGCAGTAAACCAGCACAATTCTTTTTCTATTAGAATTTGGCAGAACAAGGAACTTTGAACGAAATCAAGGAAGGCATTAGTCATGACCGCACCTTCACACTCCTTTAGTTCCAGCCTGCATGAGCTAATATGCAGAGTAATAAGTATTTGTCTCAGGATTTACGTAGTCCCTTACACTACTCTCTTAGACAGCAGGTTAAACAAACATTCTTCCTTACCTGTAAAGAGGTGGGGGCAAGTTTTCTTCAGTTTGTTTGCTTGCTCATAAAGTTTTCTTGAGCTCTTGTTTGATGTAGGACATAGCCTTTGTCTCATGGTCTTCACACCCTGTTTACTGTCTGGGTTAAAGAAGACCACAATTGGAAACCACTGGGTGTAATTTAGCAGATCCACTGCTTTAGGAGTGACATCCAACAGAGCATGTTTATCCTGTTAACAAGAAAGGCTAGTCAATGTGGTGCATGTGGGAACAAGTGGAGGTGACTGAACATGGAATCCTAAGAACACCAGGATATTTGAATCCAAACAAGAGCACAGCTTGTGGAATGTTTTCCCGCAGTTATACTATATTTAGAATGTTAAGGGCAAGAACAGCACTGCATGACCGTAAAGCCTCTGGCAAATTCAGAAAGCATATAGTAAAACAGATTCTCCTCTGTAGAAATTTTGAATGGACTTGAGAAGGAAAATTTAATTTCTAGTATCAGTTCAAAGTTATAAAAATTACTAAAATTGCCATTGAACAACTTCAAAGCAGCTTTATCATTAAGCTTATTACAGAAACAGATGCAGTGAAAATTTGAGTACTCTGAAAGTTCCAGGAGCAAACAAATCAAACACCATGCCTTTAAGCATAAGCAATTTTCAGAGGAATGCCCTACCTGCTCAATGATTTGCCTCACAGTGTTCAAGCGCACTACTCCAGTTGACTTCTCCGAACCTGCATCTCTGGGTTCTGTCTCTGCAAAGACAACATCTTAGCTCATCTACAGTGGCCAGGCAGCTGTGATTATTAAGTTATCCATGCTCTCAGTTAAGGATGAAAAAGACACTAAGAGGACAACTTACTTGCTGTCTGGTACAGGTGAGGCAAGTCGTTTGACAACTTCTCCATAGCAACATCTGCAATAGGGCCAAATATCACCACGGGTCTCTTAAAACCAGCTGAAAGAAAAATATTTGGAGAAAAGAAAAATCTGGTAAGACTGGGTTTATATATAAAAGACAAGACCTTCAGTTACTATGCAAAATTGAAGTTATTAAAAATATATTTTAAAAAAACTATTTCCCAGAGGTTTGTGCAACAGCATAATAGAGAAAACTACTTTTACCAGCTGAGAAAGAGACTATTTTCATTAACAGCTTTCTTATTCCTTCTAGAGGGATCATATTTAGAATATTTTACATCTGAAAATGTACAGATCTTCATTTATATTTCCATCCATCAAAACTCCATGAACCTTGACACAGCGGGCTTTGTGTGAATAAAGACACAAATGATAAACTACTGCAATGCAGCTTGAAGAAGCAAAGAAATGTAAAACTATGTTACTGCTCATGTTGAAGCAAGTGAAAACACAGTCCTCAGAGTTAATGGGGGAATGCCATTACCCCAAGTCTTCATCCTGGCATCTGGGATCTCCTTTAAAATACTCTTTACTAGTTTGTTTTGCTCCAGAATACTGTCATGTGCTACCACCCAGAAAATCAGCTTCATCTGCTCACCACTAGTAATACAGCTAGTTAACAGTCGTGGAGATAAACCACATGACCCATGACTATATTTGGACTATTGAAAATCCTTGGGTTCTATTTGCTTTGAACCCACTGTTGAAGTGCTGTTTATCAAGATTAGGTTGGTCTCAGGTGTATGGATTGTACTTTCAGAACTAGCCCAGAAGAATCCGAGGAAACAAGGAAAGCCCTGCTGTTTCATCCCTTTTTCATTTTAAACCTTCAAACTGGCAGGTATATTTTGGAGGCAAGAGAACCACAGCCATTTAAAAGGGTAAAAAAGCTTTCTCATAGAATAATTAGTAGCATCCAGAAGTCTCCTTTCTGAGAAAAATATCATCCCTTCCCGTTGTTCTAATTCCACATAGTTACAAGTTGTGAGAAATCACTTTCTTAGCTGACCAAATATTTGGATGCTAAAGCAGCCAGCAATAAATGGGCAGCCAGCTGAAAGCAGTCTCACCTACCTTCACGCAACTGAACGCGCTCGTAAGCTGGGAATTTTGTGCTCACAGATACAATAGCTGTCAGATCTTCACGACTCTTCCTCAGATTCTTCTTTGCTCCAGATCGCTGGCCACGTGTTCTCCAGAAATCTGCCCTATCACTTGAGCCATCTTTCTGGGCATTTTGAACACTGGCCATCTGTTCAGCTCTGACAGAGAAAGCAGGGAGTTCAGAACTAGTCAAGGGGGGCAAGGGTGCTTTCACTGATGAACAGTGGATTTTGAATTTGCAACAGATAATTTGCCAGATAGATAGAAAGGAGTGGAGGTAAAAGCACACCAGTTCAGGTGCCTTTGCCTGGGAGCAAACACACTGTCAGAACAACGCTCTGATGTGCCACAGCTACAAGTTGCTGCACAGGAATGAGTCCTGAGGTCTTAAACTGATCACTTACATGACTGTAAATAAAAGAATGCAAATGCAAAGAGATGGTGAGAGAGGGCGACTCAGAACTGAAGGCCTAAGAAATTACATTCTCTTCCCCATTAGGCCTCAAAAGTTATGTCACTAGAGCACAGAAACAAAGGCTGGTTTGGTCAGACCAATTAACAGAGAGGAGAAAATGTGCTTACCAGGAGACAAACAAGGGAGTCACACAAGAAGCATATTTTGCAACTTGCGTGCATCACACAATTATGAGCTTTTTCTTCTGTCATAAAATTACAACCACACTCAAAACTTAAAAGCTACAGTCTAAAAATTCAGCTACAGTCTGGTTGTGGTTTTAAGGTTTTTTTTGTCTGAATCATTTGAATAGTCTTATGCACTGTATACATTTGAACAGGTATTATTACCTCCCATGAATTCTGATTAGGAAAGCATATTTAAGCAAAAATATTGCTGTGCTTCATTCAATATTTTACACAAAAATACAGACTACAGCTACAAAAAAACCCCACAAAACCATAACCAAGCAAAACAAAACCAAAAAAAACCCTAAAAAAAACCTACCCTCCAAAAGAAACTGTGCCTCAGAATAAATACTTAAAACACTCTCCAAAATTGTATACGTAAGAAATTCAAGCACTGAATTCTTCTAAAGATTAATCATCAGAGTATTCTTGCACAAAAAGTCACAAGCTTCCTCAGGTGAAGGATTTTTGTTTGTTTAGTTTTTTTGTTTCATTGGGGTCTTTTGTTTGTTTTGATTTGGTGAGGGTAAACATACAAAGAAGAAGCTGGGGGGAAAAAAGCAAAAGCCTAACAAAAATAGGACCCACCACCCATTCTCTGGAAGAGGAACTGAAGCAGCTACTGCTCAAAACTTGGTTGATTGCTGATACAGAAGCTCTAGGTCTGTGCTCTAAACAATGACCTGGTATGTAGGTAACACCACCCTCTCTCACTGTCTCCTCCTTTAGAACTGCATAGTTCTAAAATATGCAGTTTTTATAGGCACAATTCTTGTAAAAATGAAGACAAAACTATTCTTTCATTCTTGTAGAAGGGAATAGAAAGAAAGAAAGGTATGACATTGGAAGCAAAAATCACTTGGTGAAGGGAAAAAGTCTTACTTCTAACAATGGGTAGGAACATGTGGTGCCACCTTACCTGCTCTTATTTGGAATGAGGCCCTTTTCCAGTTCATTTCCAATTCTCACAGCCAGCCAGTTTCCCAGTTTGCCATCATACAGTGTATCAACTACTCTAAAGATCTCGCCCCTGGTGAATGCTAAGCTCTGTGGTGACTCCTTGTCACACTCAAAGTGACTCCTGATGAAGAATGAATCTCCTCTGCCACAGGCCATGATGTCTCTGTAGACTAAAACAAGACCTCCATTTTAGCTTATATTTTTTTACACTTGAAAGAAAGATTAAGCTGTGATTCTAGTGAATACAGCTTTGAAATTCTAAGGATCTGTTCAGAAAGATGAAAAAACTCAGATCTACATTCCTCTACAAACTCTTAGGAGTGTTCCATCCTTGTATGTGCACAGCCCTTACAGCTCCAGGGCAAAAGGCAGCTATGGTACTACAGTCTTGCAGCAGGCTGTGTTTCCCAAAAGGAAAGCAAGAAGCTTTTCTTGCTCCTTAACTGCTCATGAATAAAATTGTCCATTTTCTGCTGATCAAATCCCTTCTGACTGCCAGAGCACAGCAGATCTTCTCCCAGCTGCTACAGACAGAAAAACAGAGGAAAAAGCAGTACCTTACCACTTCACAGGACTAAGAGTTGCTATTTGCTAATAATAAAAGACATGGAAAAGTACTCTGAAAAAGACATCACACATGCAGCACTGTATGTATGGAATGCAGCTATCTTCTCCACTAGTGAAAAAGGAGATAAACTAAAATGCTATCAAAAATAAGAACAAGAGAGATTATTTGTGGTTTCACTGACAAAGCACAGCTTGAAATATTCATAGATAGACACATTTTTTTCAAAGCACCTACCTTCATATTTGCTTTGAGCCAAAATTGTCACAGTTTCACCTTTGGGAATTTCTAAGAGATACAAAACAGCTTCTTCCCGAACCATGCCTCTGAAGTCTTGGGTGTTTACCTACATAACAAAAAAACCCACAACAACTGATAAATCAACAATAAAAGGAATAACCACAGATTTTTCTTTCATCTGAAAAATCTTCCCTTATTATTTTCACATGTAGCTATATATCTATATCAATCTATCTATATATATAAAAGTAAATTATTGTCTCTTGTTAATATTTAATTCCAGCTATTAACAGTAATCTTCCTGAAATAAAATGTTCTGGTTGTACATTGCTAGATTGTTTCTTCAACTTTAACAGCCTCTAGAAGGGGCAAGAGAAAAGAGGTAGAGGGAAAATTACATAAACCTTCCATGTGAATTTTCAGAAAAAAAGCAGAATTATTAAGGGGCACAGATGATATAAATAAGAAACCTGAAAAATAAATCACCATAACCCAAATAAAATGGAGAAAAGTGAAAGAATTTTTGGCCCAAATTTTTCCCCTCCAAGTCTAGGAAGAAACATTGTACAAAAAATTTATTGTGCCATCTTGCAGCATTTTTCTTGATTAATATTTAACTACTCCTTTCACAAAATTATAAACAAACTAAAGCTTGGTATACTCTGCTCCTTCAAGAACTCATACCACATATACACCCTTGCAAAGCAATAACTTGATTCCTAAGATCATAATTTATTCCATATTTCCAGGAAGAAGAGCAAATGAGAATATACAGAAGTTATTTGCATTTCAGGGACACATACTCATACCTTAAGAATCTGATCTCCTTCCTGCAGTCCCTCCTCATCAGCTGAGGTACCTTCTTGAATTCCAGCAATAAATATCCCTACATCATTTCCACCAGCCAGTCGTAGACCCACGCTGTCTCCCTTCTTGAATCTCACCATTTTTGTATTAGGACTACATGATTTACAAACAGAAAATGAAAGTAAGGGCAGATATTAAAGCAAATAACAATTTTAGGATGCCAAAAGAAAAAAATTACAACTCCCCAGCTATATAATATTAATAATATTCTTATATCCTTTGTTTATATAGGCTGTATTTATTGAGGTAACCCTTCAGTGAAGGCAGGAAGCAGAGAATTTGCATTTTTCAGAGTGGAAAAATAATTAGGAATAGTGACTAAGTGGCATACACAGACCTACTGAGCAGGGAAATAGGTCCCTGTTTCTGGGACCCCAAAGTAGCTCCCCATCTACTGTATCCTCTGTCGTATGAACATCTGCAGTTTTTGTGAAAACAGACTGAGTTATGAGTAATCATATTCATTGTTTTTTCTCCTATAATTTAAAGAACTATCATATGAATTAAACTGATACCTATTTTCTTTACTGTGTAATATGTTTGTTGGAAGTCTTCAAATTTTCTTGTAATGAGAAATATTTTCAAGTATAATCTACTGATATGTTAACGATCAGTCCCTTCACATTGCAGTGGGAGAGACTACTGGAGTAGGCTCAGATTTTTTGCTGTCAGAAAAGCTGCATGACTGAGTGACCTTCCAGCTCAGAGGACACTACTTATCTGCCAGCCATTCTCAGTAATACCCTAAGCCTGTATTATAAATTCCCCTTCACCAAAATAATCACTTGATTAATTTGCACATCAATGACAACATATGCAGGGTCCAACCCAGAAAGGGTTTTATTTAAAACAATACACCAAGCTACAGAACATTTTCAAAACTTAAGGCTTCTCCTTGTAATTCCAACACTCTGATTCCTTTGATTTCTCTATTTGTAAACTCTCAAAAGAAAACATGTAAGCTGATTTCCTATTAATAAAAAATAAAATAAAACAAAACTCTTGCATGTATTTCCATGCAAGCCCAGAAATACAGGGTGTTCAATACCTTCCAGGTAGGTTCCAGGCAGATATTTCTAAAACTAAGTTGATCTCAAATAGCATCAGTTAGAAGCCATGTCACCTCTTCTTGGCATTAAGCTATAAAGGGAATATCACTCCAAATGGGAGAAAGAACACAAACCCATGCAGCCAAGAATCATGCACTGGTCACTGGAGAATACAGAATGCAAAAGA
Source organism: Zonotrichia albicollis (assembly GCF_047830755.1). Taxonomy (NCBI): domain Eukaryota; kingdom Metazoa; phylum Chordata; class Aves; order Passeriformes; family Passerellidae; genus Zonotrichia; species Zonotrichia albicollis. The sequence continues at coordinate 52,322,992 of NC_133860.1, forward strand.
ACTCAGCAAGTACCACCTTACCCATATATTGCTTCATCTTCTGGGCTGGGTTTGAGAATTGTTCGTGTAACTGCTTTTGGCTGAGGCACTAAATGTAAAAAGAAAAATATAATAAAAGTTACTGAGATATTGAAAAGCTTATAAATGGCAGGAATTTTTAGATATCAGATAGCAATCAAACCTTCCATGCCAAAGATTAATACAGGTTTAAAAATCAAACATGTCTGACTAAAATTAATTTATTTATCCTTGTTTAAATTCTTGAAAAAGATAAAAAGTTCAAGGAAGGGATACACAACTCTTTAAAGCAAGCTAGATCAGACTTCATTTGTCTACTTAGGGTAACAGTCTAACAGCAGATGTTTTAAGGGAGTATTTGCTTTTTTCAGGTGGTAGGTCTAATAAACAACTGAGGTCAAAAAACTATCAGGTGTTTCTTCCCTGCACCACAAAGCAAAGTGGTGCGGGAAAGAAACTTTTTCTGTGTGTAAGGGTGGGGCTGACATGAAGAGCATAACAGTTTTGTCAACATGGTTGAGGGAATGGGCATTCTGTGGCCAGGGGAAGAAAAAAGCAACCAAAACCTTCAGGCTCTGACCTGCTGGGTCATCTTGGTACTTCGGTTCTTTGTTTGAGTCCACAGCTGTAAGAGCAGGAGCAGCAATGTCACCAGTTGATTTGAATGGAGTAGGCATTGCTCCCATTCTGGACATCCTACTGGAGGGATCCTCTTTTGCACTAAAAGGAAGAAATCAGAAATGAAATCAGGTAAGAAAGCATATATTTGAATAACTTCTTTGATAAGCAAGAGGAAAATGAACTAAAGAACATTTCTTACTTTGGTTTCTCTTTCAGTTTTTCATTGGATGAATGTGAATCTAGATCAGAATGATGTGATCTGTCATCTTGAGGGGAGAATGATCTGTTTGACTCTATTTCAGAAATATCTGCAAAGATATGAAATGCAAATGAAGACATGCGGGATTTGTTTAAGTTATCTGTTCACCTGATCAGCCTATGTATTTACGAAGTTTTCAGATAGAGGATACACTGAATATTTCAGCCCACTCTCATCTCAAGTTGGATTTGACAAAGATTCAAAAAGTGCCTTTTAGTGCTTCCACCCCTCCACCCTCCCAAAATATTTCAAGAAAGTTTCACACAACTTTTAACAAACACACTCACATCAATAACTACTTTGAGCATACCACACATACCATGTGCATTAGCTAGTGCTAGCAGGCTTTGATTTGAAATGTCATGGAGGTTTCCAAACCAAAGACCACCTTCACATCAACAGGCACCACATCACTGCCCTTTAGCAGCAAAGGAAACAAGAGTGGCCCTTGGATTTGAAATGCACCTCAGACTTCACAGTTAAACCTACAGGAAGTTCCACCCCATATTCTGACACCAGAAAAGCAGGTATCATGTTCCACATCCCACTCTCCCAAACATTCTGAGCTCTTCCCAAAGCAAGCTCAAGCTGAGAGATACAGCTCACACACTTTAATAGAACAGGTGCTGGGAACAGAAATCAGTCATCCAGGGTCACTTAATTTCCTCTTGTCCTGACATTTCTTCCCTCCATTTGAATGCTGCCATGAATGTTAATGTCTTCAGAAGGAGAGACCAGTCCAAAGCACTTGTTTTAAAAATTTTTATTAATGCACCTGATTTGCTTGCTCCAAGAATTTTGCCAGATTTTGCCAGACCAACATTGGTCCTTCTATGTTTGCCCCTTCCTAAAATATAACTATATGGTTACTATAAAATTTTCACCTAAAGAAAGGGTTGCTGAGTATTACTTAGGTTTGTTTGCTTTTCATTGTTTTTCTTAAAGAACCTAATACCACTCTACCACAGCAAAACGATATAAGCTCCTATTTGTCCTTGCACAGAGTCCAGAAGTTTGGATCCACATTAAACCTCACCATCCATTTCTGAGTCACTGTCATTCAAGCAAGGAATGTTGAGCAGTGTCTGCTTTCGGTCCCTGAGAACAACCAGCTGGAGTTTCCCACGTGATTTCTCAATCAATTTCCGGGCATCAGCTAAAGACATGTTCTCTGTCACTGTACCATTGATCTGGACACAAAAAAGACAACAATAACAAACAAGTCTGCATTGTGCTCAAGTTTAACAGTGAACTTGACTATAACATGACTTAGCTCAGAATAACCACTATAGCCAGTGCCTGCCAAACTGCTAGCAGTAAAACCAGAACAGACCTTGAGAATGATATCTCCTTCATGAAGGTTGCCATCTTTGGTTGCTAGGCCAGTACGGGTCATTTCTTTTATGAAGATCTGACTTCCAAGACGGAGTCCATACTCTGGAACCAAGAAGATAATTCACTGGAGCTTAAAAGATGAGCAAAGATGCATTGTTTTAAAAACTACACAGTGTTTCATGCATCAAACACCATTATACCATGAGAGAAAAAAAAAAGAAAAAAAAAAGAATAAAAAAAAGTAGGCCTAGTAAACCCTGCTAGGATACCTGTGCTGCCATTACTATTGAACAAACAATATCCCAAATCCAATTACAGTTGGACGACTGGTCTGCACCTTCAACAGCAAAACAATGCCTTTGTTCTGGAGCTGCTTATAAATGTACTATATTAGCTTCTCCGATTCGTATTTTGCACAGCATAGAGGGGGAAAAGAGTCTAAAAGCACTAACAGAAATATTTATTTTCATCAGTTGCTGCATGCTGACCCTGTCCTATCTGTACTCCAGGAAATGCTTTCATTGTTTCAAGCAAAGGAATTTTTTTTATTCCTTTATTCCTTCCCTGCCCCCTTCTTTCCCTGTGATCTAAGTTACTTGGGTCAGTATATTTGCTACTTAAAAAGAAAGGCAACATCCCTAAAAAACACGCATCCTAGAACAACAGAATGTTGTCCTGCTTTAAAAGATCACCATATTTCAGCAAGTCTGTAAAGTATCCATATGAATGGCAGAGATTATTACGGTATAGCTAAACACAAAAGTTAACAAATGCAGCTTATATTTCTCCTTTATTGCATACATATCTGCATTATCTTTACAAGTGGAAACATTACATGCAGAGGAAGAAAAGGAAGGAGAAAAAAGGACTGCTGCTAGAGCCAATAAAAAAAAGAGATTAGCTCCTGCATACAAAATTTAATGAGCAAAAAAAGTGTCAAAATTACAACAGGGTGGATTCGGAAAAAAACCCAACAACCACATCCAACCCCTCCAGAAATAAACCACCACTTTCCCCCCACCAAAAAAAAACCCAAACAGAAAATTATGTACAACATAATCTCATATATGCTTTCCAGCACAAGTCCTTATTTCACAGTGAAAAAAGGTCAGGCTTTTGGCTTTCATTTGCACACTTCAATACTCAGCAAAGAAAGGCTGAAATACTGCCATTTCAGTATTTCAGCTGCTGCTATTTCCGTATTCTTTAACTACCAGACGCAAACAAACCTTATTACTAAAGGCAGAGTCTACTCTTTACCCTTTCTAGCTAACCTTTCTGTAGATGTGCCAAATGTAATCTGAATCGTGATCAGATCCATGTTTTCCCTCAGAACCAGGAGAAAAGGGCAGAGAAAATGGAAAACTATGGACACAATGGCTTGAAAAGACTGAAATTATGTGGGTGAACAAATCTTTGTTCAAAGGTGAAGTTCAAGGTTCTGCGCAAAAAGCATCCCAAATCCGCCAGAAGGAATGAAAGAACAACTTAAACCATCAGTTTAAAAAGCCAACTCTTAACCTGAAAAAGTAGAAAGTAATTCAGTTCTTCTCTTTTCCCCACCAAAACCCACGCTGTACTGGAAGTTGACTCCTCTCTTCCCCTGTTATACCCACCTTCATTATGTCTGCCTTTTGTTAAGAGAACACTGATTGGTGCATTCTGATCCTGCGGTCCTAGGTACTCATGTTGGCGGTGTATTTCAGGCGAAGGACTGCGGGAACGAAGCCTGTCCCGACTACGACTCCTCATTTCCCTCCCATATCTAGGATCAGATAAAGATCCATGACTGTAACTGGGTGGGCTGTAGTCTCCTCTGTAGTCCCGCTCATAGCCAGCATCCCTGTCGATGCTCCTTCCCCTGCTCCGATCTCTTCTATAGTCTCGATCCAAGCTCCTGTCCACGCTCCTACCACGACTTCGGTCGCGGCTGTAGCTGCATTCCCTGCCACGGTCTCTGCTTCGCCCTCGGTCGTGCTCTTCTCTGTAGCTCTGATCCAGGTTGTTTCCCCAGCTTTGGCTGCGCCCTCCATTCCCACTGTGCCAGCTTCTCTCACTGTAGCCACTTCGAGCACTTTTGCCATCAAATTCTGCATGGTCATCCATTACATCCAAAGCTCTGTCCTCATAGTCAAGAGAGGGGCTTCTCTGCAGCGCAGCAGCCTGCACTTTCCTTGGTCTTTTCACTACCTGTACAGTACAACAGAAAACAAACAAACAAACAAACTCCTATCAAAGATCAGAATGTGAAACTGAACAGATGAATATTCTTCATGTTTCAGATATATGCTGGGGACAAAAAGAAGGAAGAACAACATTCTATTTATTATTGGACAAGATCTGTGTATGCAGAACATAATTTGCCTCATGTAACTTCTATTTTGTACCACTCGTTATAAAACATTTATACCACATTATAAAATAAACATTTTATTCTCAGTTATTCAACAAGGTAACTTTGTCATAGTGTTGATTAATTTCCATTTGTTTCACCTGCAGAAAGTATGTCTTTGCTTTATTTGTTTTGTACTTCGCATATGGCAAAGGACTGCTTTGCTTTTGCCTTTATACTCTTTATAGAAGAAAACCAAAATCCTGACTGGTTACATACCACTGTACACTGAATATATTTGGAATTTACTTACAATGGTGGCCACCTTTCCACTTTTCCTAAGCTGCTGAACTGCAAAAGAATGTAGAACATTTTCCATCGGGGTCCCATTAACTATGACCACTCGGTCGTTTTCTCTGGAAATGGGAAGGGAGATAAAAAAGGAAAGAGAAGATTTAAGAGGAGTCTTCATGAAAACAGCAGAGCAAAATTTCTTCTTTTGTTCTTTTTTTTTTTTTTTTTTTTTTGACAGAGGAAACCTATGGATTTAATTCAGTTTAACAGCGAGTTTTGCTTTACAACTGTGTTTGCTATATTAATTCTACAATATCTGAATACCAGAAGCAACTTTCCGTACATCTAAAAAGTAGACATTGAGCAGCACTGTCTTTGTGTATATACTGTGTTCTGCTTAAGATCCTTGCCATAATGTTTTCTAAAGAACATTTGTGAAGAGTTTTGAAACTTTTTTATTTTGATCCTTCAGGACTCCTAGTTTTTTACACCTAGAAGTGCTAGACTTCTTTCACATAAGAATTTCACAAACGCTTCAAATTGCTGCAGCCATACCAGTATTTAGGCAAATATTGACAAGTACAACTACAGTACACTTTTCTTAAAGTCTGGTGTTTGGAACACATTTGCTCTGTAGTAAGGTGATTGGGAGAAAAAAAAAAAAAAACCCAGCAAAACAATAATACAGAAGAAGTCCTCCTTGCCCTAAACATAGGCCAACTGAGATTACTAACTTTTCTGTTCAGACCTCCTGCATATCAAACAGACCACTAACATCTAACTCACCTAACCCCTGTGAAATAGCCCCATAACACTGATTAATTTAACCCCATAATTTTCATAAACACACTTCAATGCCGAAAGTGAAGAAGATTTAAAAAAAACCAAATTACCACTCCTCACACTCCTGATATTAGTTTCTTCTGGTGACTACCCAGTTACAATCAGAGTATTAGCTCAACAAATTACTTTGCCATTTTCTGCTAGATGAAAGAAATCTTTGGTACCAACTATTTTATCGTCATTATAATCAAATCACATCACAATCTTCTGTGCAAATAAGAAATTATATACTCTAAGCCTCCATTTGTAAGGCACTCTAACTCCTATATGATTTTTGTGCCTCTTTTCATACCCTTCCAATTCCTTTTAGTGAATGAGTATGCCAGAACAGCATGCTATATTTCAGTATCAGTTTCATCCAGGTTTATACACAGGAATTAAAACAGCTCTCTGGATAGTCCACACATCCAAAGCTAGTATTGAACTTAATGCTGCAATATTATGCCAAGAGGTCCATCTACATGTGCTCATTTTACCCTGCAGAAGATGACAGGATGGTTTTACCCATCCACTCTGAAGGTTAAACTTATATTCCTTGATTTGGAGGAAAAGCTTTACCTTCATTTTTCTTCAGAATGTGTTTTGCCTGAAAGTGCCCAAATATCTTGGTATTCCCTTGCCACCACCAATTTACCCAAGATCTTTCATAATTTCTGGACATGATTTCATTCCCAAATCACAGCTGATTACGGAACAGGATGGATAACAGTGATGGCCTGCAGGGGCCACTGCTATAAAATGTAGAATTTGGGCACTTCTGTTAAAAATTATTTGTTACATGCTTTACAATTACCCTTTTATTTAGTTACTCAACAACAACTCCCATATCAGCCATTTCATTTTCTGACCAAAAATAAATGCATGGCAAAAGGGACAGAATCTAATCTCTTGATTTATTATTGCTGCACAATTATTTGGTATTCTTCCAAATCGTCTAGTCATCATCAGGTATTTCAGATCAAAGGATGAAAAACTGATCTAGGACACAAACTCTCAGCCTACAGATTAATTGTTTGTACATGACAGATGCTGCCTCACCAAGGATGAAGTTATCAGAAAGACAACAGAAACTCTTTATTTCCATAATTTTTTATTTCAGATATAATGAACCATTTAGCAAACCTTATTTGGGCTGACTTAAAGTCATTCTTGGAAACTAATGATTGATCATGAAACATGTTTACTGAAGGAGGAACAAGGAGGATGTTTTAAGACACTAAGTTTTTCTACTGTTTCTTTAAATGAAATGCAATCTTGAAAGAAACATACTTAACTGTTAAAGACTTCTCAACACCACTACTGAAATGTAATGTCTTTACCAACAGCAATGAACACCTCTATGTAGGGTTTACTTGTTAAGTTGTTTTGAGTTTTTTTTTTTAGGGACACCTAGATATTCAAGAGGGCATCAAGACTTGAGGTGATTAAATCATCAGAATTTCAACCACATCTGTCTAAAGGTTTTATGTATTCTACAGCCATACCCCTCAAAATGCCAGACAAAGAAAAATGTGCTTACTGAAGTAATCCATCTGCTGGACCACCTGGGAGAACATCCGAAATTACTATCGATGTTTCACCATTTTCAAAATGAGGGTTATCTCTGCCGCCAGAAACTGCAATCCCAAATCCTCGTTTTGAATCCTTTACAAAAAAACCAAACACAACAAAACTTGAATACATTGACAGGAATTTTGTCAGGGAGAAATAAGAGGAACATGAGTGTTCTAGCGATGGTGCTCTTAAGTAGATATTAAAATATGATAGCTGCATGCATAGTGTTGCAAAACCACACAGTACTTCTAGATTTAAGAAAGATTAGATTTACACATCCATGTATCAAGATGACAAGTTCCTGTCTTCCAAAACCTCTACAGCCTTATGATTGCTAGTAATTAAGTAAAGAAAATAAAATTTGCCTGCAGTTTGCTTCACCATCCCATGGGTTATTTATACCAAATTCATTGTTAGGTAGATCTATTTAGTTAGTGACGCCTGGAAAAGTAGAATAGCTTGCCCAGGATCTCATCTTCATTATGATTACTAAGTAGTTCCTCAATCAAAATAACAAGATCGTGGTTGATTACAAAGAGCAATTAGTGAACTTGTGCATTATCTATATAATCATCCTCTGTCACAATCAACTATTTTAAATATGTTAATTATGTCAAACCTGTCATCATAAAAATAACAGATTCATAGCAGTCTTAAGATAACATTCATAACACCAAAGAAATGCTTCACAGAATGCCAAGGAAACACATCAATAGCACCAAACCTGAGAGCTGTTAGCATAACTGAACCGCTGACAGCAAGGGGAGCACAAAACCACACAAGCTTAATTTTATCTGCTATTTAATATACACATCATATCACTAAAAATTACAAATTATGCTACATTTGAACAAAACGTTTTAACATAGTGGCAAAGTAATACATCAAATTAAACTCACGCTTTCCCCCCAACACCCAATCAGCATGTGTAGTTCATCATGTGTCACCTCATGTTCCACTAATGTTGACAGTAACTGATTATTTCTTTGAAGAGTAAAAAAGCAATGTGGTTTTCTTTTAAAACAGCACTTTACTTGCTACGGCTTAGTTTTATAGGAAGCAGTTTGATGTTTTACACCAAAACAACAGATTCAAAGTAATGGTAAAATTAATGGTAGTGGCTGATACAGCAAGTTCAGTAGCCCTTCACCATCTAAGTAGCCTAAGACTGCCTCTGTGGTAAAGAAGTAATGCTAACTTACACAAAATCAGAGATCTGAAATGCTAGAAATTACAGGAACTAGGATCTTCTTCTGCAATGTTTTTCCTGTCTACCTCTGTAACCTAAAAACCAACCTCTTTTGGGTCATCAGGGTCAGTTCATTGCAGAAGATGTGAAAAACTTGAGCAGCTCAGTGCAGGCTGCTCACTGAACACAGATCATCAGAACAGCTGGGAAAACTACCATTACTGTAGCCAAAGTGCATACCTGCTACTGTGATGTAGCAGCCCAGCTACTAAAGGACACAGGCACAAGTGCTCTATTTTCTTTAATTCAAAAGGATCCACTTTATGAGACACTTCCTCTTTTCTCAAAAAAGAAAACTTTTAAAGTGACACTTATAGTCTACCTTTTAATAAGTTTTAATGACAGTGCTTTTCTACTGGATTCTACACTAGTATATATTAAACTATCTTACAAAATTAAATCAGTGGAATCCTGTTCAGTGATTATTACAAAGCCTGGACATCAACCACAACCTGCTTGATAGAACCATCTGCTTCATTTTTAAGGCTCTCCAATAATGAATTTAGCTATGTGGCTGACATGTGGTATATCACACTGACATTAGAAAGACCAAATAGCAGCAAATAAGGCATTTAAATTGTTAATTGAATTTACTCCTAACATTAAAGAGTTAAACTACTGTATGAGGAGCAACTAAGCTTTAAAATAAAAACTGTAACTGATCTGAGCAATTAATTAATCCTACTCTAGACTCAGACATGATAATGACATCTATTGCAAAACATACTCAGAGTAAACCAGTACTTGAATATTTGAAAACTAAAAATATAACAGGCACTCACTCACCTTTTGTAAGGTCACTGTGTACTGTTCCCATATCAGCTCTTCCATGCCTGGGGCCTGGTGCACACAGAAACCAATTAGAAAAACACATAGCACATAAATATTTAAATTAAAATGTGAAATACCCAACTAAAACACAGGTTTAAAAATAATTTGCATAATGTAATATTTTGGGAGAATTAGTATGAAATTAACATATTTTAAATGATGACAATTTTTCTTTAAAAAGGAAAAAAATATTAATAGGTGCAGAGTGGTAGAATCCCTTCACATTTCACTGATTTAACAGCTCATTCTGATTTTCTGGAAAAATCCTTATTCAGCAAAAGCATTTAATTCAGATCAACTAGCAGTCCATAGCCCTGATTCAAATAACACATAAAATACTTATGGAAGACCTTTCTGTTGCAGTATGCAGTAAGATTAGCAGTTGAAACTGAGGCTTTCAAAATGAACTAGACTCCAAATCTCTTGCATCTTGTTCATGTAGATTTAGCAAAATGTTTTGTCCACTATGAATTACATAGCTAAATATTTAGGTTCCCATCAAGAAATTAAATTTTACAGGAAAACACAATATATCACTATATAGTACAGGTATAGCCATTTCTGTGACACTGCTCAGAGACCTTTTTTTACCAAATTTCCAGTTAAAATTGATCACTTTTATCTTACATGATATAACCTGAAATCTTTCCAACACCACAGCTTAAAATATAATACAGAATAATCACCCAGCTGTGATGCATCATGCCAGCCCCTTCAGTGTCTGCCCTGTAAAACTAGGAGAGAAACGAGCCACTGCACTGCAGAAAAATGACACTGAAAACATTTCAAAATGGAAAGCGTCCATTGCAGAAGAAAAATCCAGGCCTTGAATAAGGATGTACATGCACACAGGTTTTATTTGTTTTTACTGAAAGTGGTCTTCCTTTATCTCAGAAGACTGAATCTCAGACAAAAGCTCAGTTCAGACTTAATGGTCTTTTTAAAGGCATCACAGGAGTAATGACAGCTAAATTCCAAAACATTAGACAGACAAATGACACAAGATGGGTATGCCTGTACTTTAAGGCATCCCTTGCATTTTCAGAGTAAGACTTCTGGCAGTGCACAACTGTTCAGCAAGCTATGGATGTTATTTCTCATATGTAAAAAAACCCTTTTTGCATAGTTCCAGTTGATTCTGTGCACCACAAAGAGAAACTAGATTTACATTTGCCATTGCACATTCACTGTATTGAAAAACAAAAGTAAGTCCTGTTCAGAGATCCTGAAGGAATATGCAAAACATTCAGCATAATTACCAGGAATTTTACAACACTGAACAGTGTTAAATTTCCACTGTTCTGCCAGAAAATGAACATTGCTTTCCAGTTTCCAGAATGTCTGGTGTCTAATTAAAAAGAAAATTAGAAATAGATGTAGATGATGGCTTATACTAAAAGTAATACCCAGAAGTAAATGTTTCTAAATTTTGACTTCTCTAGGTCAGACAAGAATGTGTTCATAACTATTAGTATTAAAACACATATGTCTTGGGGTCAGTGTTGAATGTGCTGAATCACATAGTAAAATTATTTTATCAGGTATTGCCATTTAACCAGCTAACATGTCAAAGCTTTCAGCTATCTGAAACTGAACCCACTTGATATATTCCCTTACAGAGAGAATCTCTGCCACAAGTGAAAAATTCCTCCTTAACTAGGCTCTTCTTTCAAACTGCTGTGATGCTGCCGTAAATGGAAGTGACTAGGCTTGCTTATCTGGCATGTAGGGAAAAGTTTACCTACTACTGATCCTTCCTGCATTCCTGCTTTTCTATGTAGTTTTAAGCTCTGCAAAAAATAAATCTGTGCTGAAGAGGGGTCTCAGAGTCATTTAAATTCCATCTGAGTTCACCAAATAAACTTTTAGAAATGAAAGTCAGTACCAAATGACAGGTAAAATCTGAAGGACAAGCAGATAGGTTCAAATCTTGTAGAAGCACAGAAGATGGAAAATCTTTTCCATCCTCCTCCTGGTAAAAAAGCCTCAACAACTTACACGTGTAACACAAACATCACTTAAATTCAGTTTGCACTGTATGCAGCTCCTACCAACACTACCTCCCCGCCAAGAGGCCAGCTCTGAGCAGGGGCAAGAGAAAGGCAGGCAGAATGCACTCACAGGGAGCTTACTGCCCATGGGGACAGAGACAGGCCTGAGAAGTGACTGCGTATTCAGTACAACACTGCAGGAAACAGACTGAGGAAAGCACTGTAAAGGTATCAGGGACAGATGTAAGGATATGAAATAGGAAACTTACGGGAATTTCCTTCCAGAAAACTAGGCCTTCCATGAGGAGTGGCATAAGTATAACCTTGTGCACAAGTGGAGAGATGTACTGGATTGTAAACCAAGGCATCATAAGCCTACAGAGTTAAGTTTAGTTTACTCTGACAAATAAGTTTTATGGTATCTGGTCAGAAAAAAAAAAAAAAGTAGTAAGAATGAAAGAGAAACTACTGCCTACAGACACTAAAATTAAGGTCTTGCAAGATGCCAAGCCCATAGTATCATCTCATTTGGGCCTAGAAAAAGATCCTCATAGTATCAGTGACTGTTTCAGGTACATTCCACGCACATCTTTGGGGTTTATTTGTACCTTGAAACTGTTACTGAAAATGCAACAAGAGAATTAAGCAATTCACTTTTAAACTCACAAGTATCTGAAAAGTAATCAATTTTTTGAAACTGCTCCTTGGGAAACTGTCTCCCATTTGCTGTACTCTGCATCAGAAAAGGAAAGCACACTATGTACTTGCAAAGCTGGTTTTGTACAATGTAATTACCAAGACAACACGACTAGCTCTGTCCTACTGATAAAGCAATGCAGGCTCTGCAACACAGTTCAAAGAACTGAATGGTCACCTTGGAAGCCCGTAAGGCAAAAACAATATCTAAACAATAATCTCTTTCACATTATAAAATGTACTGCTACTTGCCATTGTCACAATGCTAACCCATACCATCAGAGTAATGAAGAAGAGAAGACTGAGAGGGAGGGAGAGACTACAAATGTTACAAATCATCAGTTGGGGACTCGATCAAAACTAGTATCTAAGTCTGCACCCGAACTGCGAAATTCCTGTACTCCACATTTAGTGATGTGACTCTCCTCTGAATGCATCAAGTGATGAGTTATGAAAAGCCTTCATCACCTTGCCAATTTCTTCATACTTCATCTGTAAGGAAACACAAAGGGATCCTGAGCAGCTTGTGCATTCCTTACAGTATCGCAGTTTCACTGCAAGATTGCACACCAAAACACTGGAGAGAGAAAGGCAGGCAAATGGTTAAGAACCCCACCTCCAGTTACTAACAGTAACTGTTTTACCACCCAGGTTTCACACAGACAACAGGCTACCTGCAGTAAATGCAAATTATTGTAATTAGCTAGTCTAAATTCATTAGGGACTATAGTCAGTCCATTTCTAATTAGAACACTGTAGTCAGGATTTGCTTAAATCTGTCTAATGCTCATATACTAAAATGACAGGTGCTTTCTAAATACCCAAAATAGACTGCTCAGCAGAATCTTTGGCAGGAAACTAGTCAAAGTGCTAAAATCACCAGTGTGCAAGAAACAGGCAGCTGCTGCAGCTCTAACTGACAGTCATCAAGAGATTTACACAATTACTTGCTACTGAGAGATCACCGAAGACAACTTCATTCATGCCGAAAGAAGAACAAAACCAGAAGACCTGCCACAACAATCATCTGGCTACAAAAGTGAGTTGGAGAGGGGAGGGATATATGAAGGGAGGAGGGGAAGAAAAGACGTGGAGCAAGATGTAACAAAAAGCAACTCACGTGCCCTTTTAAAATCCCCAACTTTTTGACTGCATGTGACCACATTCTCTGCAGAGCTTGAGCTGTCTTCATTGTTGCAGGATATAATCTGTGAGGGAGCGCCGTACATCCCGTCTTTTCATCTGTTTCCACCACTCAACACTGTTATGTAATTCTAATACAATAGTGGCCTACATACTCTAACAAATCCTGCCGTCAGTTTCACACAGAAACACACCAAAACCGCAGCAAGGAAATGTACTGAGAGTTTAACTAACTCCCACAAAAAATGCAGTGCTGTAATCTTATGTTTGTTTGTTTTTAAAAGAAGTGTTGAAAACAGATAATTATGCAGCACCTTACTCTTCTTCCAAGCACATAGGGGTTCACCCCACTAGGAACCTAATTTAAACTTACAAGGAAAGAGGCTTAAGAAGCACAGCACACACTATCTGGAAATTCATATACTGACTATAATATTTTACAGTACTGTGTGGGCTTGGCTCCAGCAAGAAAAAGGAGAAATAAATACAAAATTGTACACACTGCAAATAACAGTATTTGCCATCAAACACTTAGTAAAGTATCATTTGTAAGAACGATAAGCTAATTGTACAGCCAAACAGATAGGTTACTTTATTGGAAAATAGGTCAAGCTATCACTCCCATTTATGCTGCATGAATGCTGTGAAATTTAAGCCTCAAGTGAACTTTTCCCCTAGACTTTACATAAGTTTCACAGGCAGTGAAGAGACAGGAAGACATACCAATTTTGTACACAATGCTAACCAAAACCTCTATACATAGATTTCACTTTTCACTAGTAGAGAAATTTTAACTGTTAAAGAGTATTAATTTAGATGGTAGTGGAAAATGTGAAGGCTGTGTTGTTAATTTTTCAGTGGAGTTTTTTTGTTGAGTATTTTTGGTTTTTTGGGTTTTTTTGAGGGGATGCAGTTAGGGAGAATAGTGGGTAGGAGGGCCACAGCGGGACAAAGCATGCCTTCCAGTTTTTCCATTCAAAATGAAGACTGAATTCAGCATTCTGTATTTTAACTGTGAGGCCTCCTCTGCACTAGCCAGCCAAACTAGGATGAACAGAGGCTAGCACCTTCATGACTGAGCTGCCAAGAGTGAACACCAAGGGGATGCAGGAGAAGCACAATGACTCAGGCTACCCACTTGGATGTGAGTAAGACTTTTATTAGGGTTTGGTGAAAATAGTTTAGAATCTCCATCAACATTTCTAAAGAGCACATTCCTCTCAACAGACTCACATTCAGAGTTTCCAAAACTGGTATTTATTTATTTATTTATTTATTTATTTTTACAAAAAGGGCAGGAAAAAGAAACAAATATGTCTTTGAGACTTCTTTAGCTGTGCTTTTTTAGCTTTTCTGTTTTCCTCCCCCTTGCCATGAAAAAAACTTCAGAAGCACTCCAAATAGAGAAGAAAAGACCATGATGAATAAGAGAATAAAAATTGTGAAACATTATCCATGAGCTGAAGCAGTTATAATAGCAAGGACTCTTCTTTTTTTGGTTTTGGACTATCCTTTTTCTTTAAAGGAATATAACGAGAAAAATGAATGGATTGCCTCCACCAAAATTTAAAATGAAATTTTTCTGAAAAGAAATTTTAAAAAATAATCAAGAAATCTACAAACATTACTGCAAGTGAAGAGACCAGAGAGTTAACAGAAAAATGTGCGTGTTTGCATTTGGATGTTTAATTTTGAAGGAAAACAGTACCTCCAGAGTAGGAATACCTCAACTCAATCCTTTTGAACAGAGATGAAAAAAATTCCAAACAAGCATTGTCCCAGACACTATCCTTTCACTGCAACTGCATGCCTCTTCACAAAAAATAACTATAAAGGGAAACTGTAATCTAACTTCACTTCTAGCACAAGATTATAAAGGCAATTGCAACCCTTGTACATATCACACCTATTATCCACAGACATTTAAAACTGAAACTCTTTTAAAGCAGGCTCAATTCCAATGACAGATACACCCTCTGGTTTTTGCTGGGAGTCTATCCTGATAATAAAATGTTTGTGAATCACGTGGAGAAAGAAAACTAAGCGTGATGATCTGGTTTATAAAGTGGGGAAGGTGAGAAGAAAAAGAGAGCTCTCAAAAAACTCAATCAAGCAACCTCAGAACATCACAACAAAATCTTACAGCAGCAGGCTGCACCTGTCCACTCACCCTGGGGTCAAAGTTTTAAACCTAGCACTATGTTTTGATCTCCTTCTCTAAAAGCAAGGAAGAAAAAGGGTGTTTCCTAACACATAATCTATACAAGCAAGAAACAATCTGTCCAAGCAAGCAGAAAGGACCCCTTCAGCAGTCTTATTGGCTCAATTATGGAAGTAACACCAAAAAAAGAGGTCCTAGCCCTCCAACTTTTCCTGTCCCCCCCTTTGTATGCTACTATGGATGTAAGCTGAGTCTAGGTTTTCCCTAAAGACAGACTTATACAACAAAGATAAACAAGAACTTCAAGTGAAAGCTATCCACTTGTAAGAGATAGAGGGGCAGAGATTCTTCTAGCCAATGATAGGAACAACCAGGTGGAGGGAGTCCAAAGCAGCATCAAGATGTAAGTATTCCAAGTTACACTATGAGAGAAATTGCCTTTACATCTCACCTGCCCTCATAAAGGCAATTATGATGTTCAAAAAAGGATGGCCTTAGATTTACATTTACAGGCTTTCAAAGATCCTGATCCACTTCAGTTTCTGGGTAACACTAAAGAAATGCCCTCTGTACAGAGTGGAGGCTCAGTGAAATAAGAAGCAATCTGTACATCGGCGTGCAGTGTGAAGCACCACATCTCTTTTTCAGCTGAATGCCATAGCCCAGGTTATTAAAGATGTCTACAAAATGATGATGATGATGCAACACAAGCTGCATAGCCAGAGCTTACCAAGTATTCCTGACATAATGAAATGTAGCTGAAGAGGAACAGGACCTTTATTGGGCCTTTCTGGTGCAGTGAGGAAGCCACTTGCAAGAAGGCTCCATTTGGTGTGTTCCCATGAATTATCTGTGTATGATACAGCAGACCTTTGATTAGGATCCAGGAAAATGAGAAAAAACTACTTTTGCCTATGGATCATTCACAATACAGCCAGCATCTTGCACAAAAGGAGCTACCTTATTTTCTACCAATAAATACTCTGATTCAGAGAAGCATATCCTATTTTTCATATAGGTTCCTGCACCAGAACAGCAACAGATCCTCCTCAGGAAACAGGTTCCTGGAATGATGAATGGCTCAAATTAAATAAAGACAAATGATAAAAAAATGGTTTGCAAAAGATATCCACTTGAAGTAAAAGATTACTGCTCTTCAATAATGGCAGAAATGCCTTCTCTTTCCTCCTAGGGGAACAAAGAAGAAATTTAAGGTGCAGTTCCATGGTAAAAGATCATATTCTACTTTCGCATTCCAGTAAAATCAAAAATAGTTGCTAGCATCACAATGGGTTATATTATAAGAATGCAGGAAGCTGGGGGAAAAAAAATCACAAACTGTACACGTAAGTATACTTCTGACATGGAATAGAAATTTTTGAAGGAGAAGAAAAAAATTCACATAGAAATGAGACAGACAATCTTTCTTCCTCTTCCCGCTAATGGAAAATTATCAGTTACATTATTTAAGGTTTGCTTTCATCCAAATTACTCAACAAGAACAAATATTAGCAAAATATGCTTGCTCTATTGGCAAGGTAACAAACACATTCATCAGCAACCTGGTCAAGTGGAAGTTGTCCCTGCTCATGGCAAGGAGGTTGGAATTACATTATTTTTTAAGTTCCTTCCAACCCAAATCACTCTGTGATTTTGTGTATTATCAGACCTTGTGTCAGAAACGGCTTTTTTTACACAATGCGTGTAGAAACAGCAATCTGAAGGGCCGCCTAAAAAGACCTAAAAAAACCATAAATTGAGCATAATGTTTCTAAGAATTTGTTTTTCATAGGTAAATAAAAAAAAAACCATGGTGACTTGAATGTCACTATAAAGAAACATAGACCATTCTTCATGTAAAAGCCAAGGATGTTGTTTAAAGCTTTTCTAAATCATATTTCACCCAGGAGTTATACCATTCGGTTGCTATAAATTGTAAATTCTATCTAAAACAGTACCAGCAAACACTGCATAAAGTACAACAACCTATTCCAGGCATTCACAAACCAATCCTTACTTCTTAAGTTTCATTAAAACTTCTAAAATGACCAAATGAGAATGGTTAACTACAGTTAACTAAACAATAATGAAAGGGTCTTTTGTTTCACTTCTTTCAGGAATAGTATGAATCCATCATGACAACAATGCCCACAGTCATTGCTTGACACTGTGCTGAGCACTATTTCACTAGGATTTTTGCTTCCAGTTAGCAAAGCTACTATTTCTTACAAATCGACCAGTACCAAAGCTCTTAACTGCAGAGCCAAGAGCATAATTTAGGTTTCTTGACTTCAAGTTAAGTAGCCTAAGTGTTATGCAAGGTAGCCAACACATAGATTTCCTCCGTTTGTGTCAAATACAAGTCTTGCAGGAAAATAGCCCCTGTAATTGGGAAACAGGGATCAACCATCTCCTATTGCGGGAGTTTGAGCCAGCTAACATGTGAGGAAGAATTCCAGGGTGGCAGAACCTGCATTCATTTCTAACTCTTCTTGCACTATGACAAAATAAATGCCTTCCAGACTGCAAACTAAACCAGAATCCACTTCTACCCAGAACTGGGGAGATGAAGGGCAACAGCACTGTTCATCAAACTATTGAGAATATTAATTGACAAATGCATCTAGGTCTCATTTGCATTGTAGCCCTGATATTAACATTCACAGCATAATGTCCCAGATCTCCCAGTGCACAAAAAATTGTTTAACAAATTAGCCCAAGGGGATGGAAAAAGGTTTCACACACAGAGAATATCTATGCTGATCTGGATCTTTGACAAGTTGTGTGCTTTTTAATGCAAGATGTATCACTTCATCCAGCTCACAGCATTTAAATGACAAACAAAGCTTAAGTGAAATGAAGGATATCGCACCCAGTGCAGCAGCCTCTGCAGCAGCATTCTTCAAACGGCTCACAGTGATGAAACAATATCCCCCAGTTGAGAGATTTTTTTCAGGAACTTGCCCAGGCAGGAAAAAAAAAAAAAAACCAACAAAATAAACCAAACCTACATCAAAAAAGAGGCCTGGGATTTGAGTTTTGTAAAGATTTAATTTTTCTGCAATTCCAAAACAGAAAGGGACTACTAACCTTGACACTGAAAAGAAGACAGTAAAGGATGTGGCATAAGGCATCCCTTTGGTGGATTATAGCATAGGGCACATAATCACTGTAAACTTCTGTTTTGTTTCAACTCTGTATTAAGGAAGCACCTAAATAAAAATGGGGAGACAATATCTGCACATATAAATATTTGAGTAATGCATACGGTAGACTCTTTGGGGAAGGAAAAAAAAAGCATATTGTTTTTGAGGAAACTTTTTTCAGTTCAAGACAGTAAGATACTCTCTAGGAAAACTGTATTTCCTGCATATTTTTACCAAACATTTACCAATTATACTGAAAATTTTCAGAAAGTGGGACAAGCATTTTTGAAGGAAGAAAGGGAGAATCAGGATTTTATTAAAATATTTTGGTGTCAAGTCAAAATTCACCTTAGAAATTGGTTATGAAAATCAATGGTGCATTGTATTTTTAATTTGTTTGTTCTCTTGCTTTCTAGGTGGTTTCTTCTTCTCAGACTTGTTAAAGTTTCCTTGTCTCTAAAAATGAGCACTTTTGGAAGGTTCTCACAAGACCAACGCCCCTTTTCATCTTTGGCTATGCAGTTTTTCCTTCACAAACACACAACCTCATAGGCTGGGGTACAGCTTTGCAGGGTATGAAGTAAACAAATTCTTTCTGACCATCACAGTTTCCACACTCCTCCTGCTCATTTACATGCAGCTCCTGGACTCTGTGAATTCTGCTGTTCAGTTCTTAAAAAGAAGCCAAGACAGCTTTGGAAAGCCACAAAAACATCCTCATTTTTTCTCACTGAATTACTCTCCTGCCATTTCTGTCACTGAAGTGGCAGGCCAAGGGAGATGGCAGAACAAATATTAGAACTCTGCAGCTAAATTCAACTTGGACAACAGATGAGGCTTCCCTTTTAAGCATGCACCAGGAAAACAAGAATTTATAAAAGGGACAGATTAAATCATAGAATCGTTTAGGTTGGAAATGGCCTCCAAGATCACTCAGTCCAGCTGTTAATGTAACACTGCCAGGATCACCACTAAGCCATATCCCTAAGAGTATGCCTACACAGCTTTTAAATACCTCCAGGGATGGTGACTCAACCACAACCCTTGGCAACTTTTTCCAATGTTTGATAACCCTTTCTATGAAGAAACCTTTCCTAATATTCAACTGAAACATCCTCCTGGCACAACCTGAGCCTATGTCCACTCATTTTGTCACTAGCTGTCTGGGAGAAGAGACCCACACCCATCTGGCTACATCCAACTTTCAGGCAGTTGTAGAGAGCAATGAAGTCATCCCTGATCTCCTTTACTCCAGGCTAAATAGTCCCAGCTCTCTCAGCTGCTCCTGACAGGGCTTGGGCTCCATACCCTTCACCAGTTGTGTTTCCCTTCTCCAGACACACGCCAGCAATCCAATGTCTTTCTTGGAATGAGGGGCCTAGACAGGATTTCAGGAGTGGCCTCACGAGTGCTGAGTACACACGGACAATCACTTCCCTCATCCTGCTGGCTGGACTATTGCTGATACAGGTCAGCATGCCAGCGGCCTTTTTGGCTACCTGGGCACACGCTGGCTCATATTCAGCTGCTGTCAACCAGCACCCCCAGGCCCTTTTCTGCTGGGCAGCTTTCCACAGCCTGTAGCACTGCCTGGGGTTCTGATGAAAGTGTAGGACCCATCCTTTCCTCTTGCTGACCCTCATGCTGTTGTCTTGGCCCACGGATCCAAGCTTGTCCAGATCCCTGTATGGAGCCTTCCTACCCTCCAGCAAGCAGATCAGCACTCTCACCCAACTTAGTGTCACCTGACCAGATCATCAATTATTAAACCGAACCAGACCCAGTACTGAACTCTAGGAAACTCAATTTGTTTCCGGCAATCAGCTGACTTTAACCCCATTAACACCGCTCTTAGGGACTGGCTATCTAGCCAGGAGCATGGAATAAAAAGAAACAGAGAAAAAGGCTTCTATGGAAAAGACGGGAATATAGAAGTTCCTAAGTGGCTTTAAGGCTACTTAAATAGCATGGGAAAATAATATATTATATAGATTATATTATAATTATATATTTATTGATTGTCTGTTCTGTGCTGGTGTGGCCCCACCTCAAGTCCTGTGTGCAGTTTTGGGCACCACAATACCTCAAAAGATATAAAAAGCTATTAAAAGCAAGCATCCAAGATGGTGAAGGGCTTTGAGGGGAAGCTGTGTGAGGAGCAGCTGAGGTCACTTGGTCTGCTCAACCTGGAGAACAGGAGACTGAGGACAGACCTCATTGCAGTTACAACCTCCTCATGAGGGGAAGAGGAGGGGCAGGCACTGAGCTCTTTTCTGTGGTGACAGTGACAGGACCAAAGGGAATGGCCTGAAGCTCTGTCAGGGGAGGTTTATGTTGGATGTTAGAAACAGGTTCTTCACCCAGAGGGTGGTTGGGCACTGGAACAGCTCCCCAGGGAAGTGATACCAGCGCCAGCCTGACAGAGCTCCAAGAGTGTTTGGAAAATGCTCTCAGGCACATGGTGTGATTCTTGAGAATGTCCAGTGCAGAGCAAAATATAATTTTTATTTACACATATATGCACACTAAATATATGCCCTGTGGCACAGACGAGCAGAAGGCAAGCCTGGTTCCCTTCCCCCGCCGGCTCACGCTGCGCATCACAAAGGCCTGCAAGCACCAGGGGCAGCGCTGCCGCTTCCCGCTGAATTCCTGCGGGGCACCTCACAGCCCCGGGCAGTGCTGAATTCCTGCGGGGCACCTCACAGCCCCGGGCAGGCCGCGCAGAGTGGCGGGGCCAGCAGCGCCGCCGGGCCCGATAGCGGCACAGCCACTGCCGCCCCTGGGGCTCAGATGTCTGCATCACCGCAACCCGGAGAAGTAAACATGAAAAATCTGAGAATCCGCATTAGGCCAACATCTTATTTCATAATAAATATGATAGAAAACGTGATGTTAAAACAAATTTGTTAGGTGCTTTTGATTTTCTTTCTTTTATCTCAAGCTCATACCTTTTCTCAAACAGACTGCGGTTGGGGTTGTTTTTTTGGTTTGGTTTTTTATTGATTTCAGCTTTATTAAGTGCCTTTTCTTACCACATTTATTTCAGGAATTAATTGAACTGTTTATAAAGAGGAAATAAACGTATTCCCCACGCAGTTTCATGTTCTCAAAAAAGAGAAAGATCTGGTACTCCAAAGATAAACCACGCACTAATGTGGAGAGAGTCACCAAGATGCCATGAAAATAGGTACCTGAAAGTCAGCAATCCCACATTTTAGCACATAACAATAAAAAGCAGATCTATAGTTCCATTTTCAGAGCAGAACTTTTTCTTACAAACTGCTTTTTACCTGAATTTAAACAGTTTACACTTTCAGAAAGTACCATGAGGTCCTTTAAAGTCCTGATTTTGCTGACATAAAAGAGTAATTTCTCATTACACCAGAGGGATTTCCTAGAATTAATTCACTTGTATTTCACAGTACTTGTGATCTTGACAGTAAGAGCAACAGTTAGTAATTTCAATTGAGTATGCAGAAATTACTAGGGATTGTGTGGTGTCTTTTCAAAACAGTGACACTTATTGAACAAATTAATCCTTTTAGCAGAGATTCACATTTTCATTCCCTCTCTTATTATTGTGGAAAGGCATTACTACAAAAGCAGTCACCTGAATTGGTTTGGTGCTACCCAGAGGAGGTCATCATTCACCATTATCAGAGGCAGGGATGGGGGCGAAAAGCAGCATTTATACAGCAGAGTGTAACAAGTTCCAAACATTAAAACTCAGCATCAATTTACAACACCCATGCCATGCCAATTAAAATCGCACATGCAAAACTTTTCTGGGATAAGTGGTAGACGCAAGTGGAGTAGTTTGTGCTTGTTACAGCTGCTACTGAACTTAGATGCATACACAGGCTTCATCAAAACCCTGTAAAATATCCCATCACAAATGAAATAAAAGTTTGTTCAAGATGAAGAGAGGGGAAAAAAGAAACTGATTGTACTCAAAACACAGCTGCAAGATACTCAGGTCTTGTCTACTAATTACCTAAATCTCAAAAACTTCAGCTTACAGCTATTCCAGGAGCAAGCTCTCTATCTTTTGTTCAACAACACTTCTCTCATTGCTGTGGTAAAATTGCTTCAGTGCTCCCCCAGCAGGAAGCAATCAGTTCTTCAAAATTTGTGAGGGAACAGTTTCAATTGAAATAGAAAACTGCCATTTGGGGAAAAAACAAAACAGATCCTATGCCCCTGTCATCATGTCCGTGTCGTCCCCCCCCACCCAGTTAAATTATTTTAATTTTTAGAAAACAGTTTCTGCTCATTGAGAAATAACACTCTAGCAACTAACTTTTTTTTTCATCAAAGATGTCTTCCTTTTCACATATTGCTTCACAGAAGATAGCCAGAAGCTGGTTTTCCCAAGTGTTCTAGAACCTAAAGCACCAGTCGAGTGGAGGAGCCTTGGAAATGACAATTTACCTTCCCACAGGTGTTGAAAGAAAACAAACCTCACCTCCTGGGGCACAGCCATGTGCCCATTCTTGCAGTAAAGTACATTTCTCCACCACCTGTTTTTTAAAAACTCAACAAGGCTTGAGAAGATAAAAACCTGGAAGCCAAGTGATTTCATCTGCAGATCAAAATTAATTGAGGTTAAAGGCTGACAGACCAATTATACTTGAATGTTGGATATGCGCATGGACATTGGAAAATGGAGAGTTTATTTGCAGTTTCATTTTCTGAATGTTTTTCCTAGACTTTCATCCTGTCACACAGATTATGAAGATTTTTTTGTATACACTTCAGGAAGGTAACTACTGAAGGGATGCAGAACTTTCAACTCACCTGAGCAAGGCTGGCTTTAAAAGCTACTTCTGACTCAGTCAGCCCCATTCACTTTAACTGTAAACATAACACATTTCTTTACAGTCACCATGTTTCTGTACCTTCTGCTCCTTGGGATACCCACACAAATGAAGTCTGAGAATTAAAGTGCTACAGCAAATTGTGCATAAGCCGAGTTCAAGGAGACTTGAACTTTTCTTGCATAATAAAATAAAAATTCAAAAGTTTGGTTGTGGTGTGCTTGCAGTACCAGAATTTGGTGATGACGTAAATCAAACTCAGTAGGTGTACACAATCAATTTCTTTAAGTTAGATTTCATTGAGAAAAAAAATTAACTGTGAAATAAAGTAATTTCCTGGAGTGCCTCATTTCAATAATTATTTATGCTGTGCAACTAAAACATAGCTTTTACTCTTGTGGCATCTTAAAATTAAAAAAAAAAAAAAAAGGGACGCCCCCCAAAACCAAACAAACCCCCAAAAAACAAACAAACAAAAACCCAAAAAAGACCACAACAAAAAAACCCAAAAAACCCCACAAACAAACAAAAAACACCAAAAAAACCCCCAAAACCCCAAGCCAAACCAACAACAACAACGACAGAAAAAAAAAACAAACACCAAAACCCAAACACAAAAACCCCCAAAAAGCCACCAAACCACTGAAGCACCATATGTATTACATGGTCCAAAGTTCTAATTATCATTTCATTCAACTTCAGCAGTACACTTTGTACTACTACTACTGTTTTTGAATGCTTCATCTTCCTGCATCCATATTCAAGTAGCAAACCAAGCAACAGAAGTGACCAACTCTAGCATCAAAAGATTGTTATTCCATTGGTCATTCAACACCTGCAACTCTGAGAAAAACAAGCTGGGTACCTGTCTACTGCTTCCTGCAACTGGTTTTTAAAAGGCCAATTCATTACTGGGATACAATCCAATCAGGCCTGCATTTATATTTAATCATCCAGTCATAATGCAAGACAATTCAAACAATGGAACAATTGTTAGTTTCCAAGCTGCATCCCGAAACAGATTTTCTATCCCTGTTAAGGTTTCTAGTAGCCTTTGTTCTCACTCTATTAATAGAACAACAATACGTAGTATTCTTGAAAGGACTTTACTTTTAGTCAAGCATTCCTCTGTGTGTGTATCTAAGTATGCAATCTTATTACACACTTTACATTAGCTTTATTTTCTTGTCTGAAGGAAGTAAGCCTGAATATAGCTCTGTGTAACGCATAAAATTTAACAGTACATTTGATCATATCTCACCCTAAAACCTCATAAAATTCACACTATACAATGCATTTCATACAACTACCAACACCGTATCACAAGCCTCACAGAACACAAACATCAAACTAAAGGTCACATTGACCAAAAGATACTAAAACTGTATAAAATAATCAAGCTGTTTTGAACTTGAAGTCATACATTCAGCATCATTTATATACATGCCACAACAAACAGCTCAATTTATTAGCCAACTTTTCACTGTTTTCCAGTCACACTAATCATGCCTCTCCACATTCTTTTCCTTCTACCACCACCTCCTGCCTTCAAGGTCTTAAGCAACTCACCTCTCCTTCTCAAGATGTTTCAACAGTCTAGTCAGCCATGCCAGAGAGCATTGCTGAAGTTCACTCCTAAACTTCAACATGGCTTGCATGTAACTAAAATGAAAACAGAATCTGTTGCCAAAGGGAGTTAGGCAATTTTTCTGTCATCCAGTCAGTGGGGTGCACTGATTCAAGTGCAGATCTAGGGATCGCATATTTGAAGGGTTTAGGTCTGTAAGTCTTGTATTGATACTCCTCACAGTGTATTTGGAAAAAGAGTAAATAAATAATCACCCAGCCCCTCCCAAGACCAAGCCTCTCCCAAGAGACAATAGATTAAGCCAGCTGCACCTGCTTTAGTAAATAAAACACATTCAGAATCCCTTTACTCACAGCAAAGGTTCCTCCTCAGAGCCTCCAAAGGACTATAATTATTTTTTCAAACAACAAAATCAATCATATAGCCACAGCTCTGAATTCTTCTGGGGCAGTGTCACCAGCAACCTATCATCCAACATAAAATAGTATTACACTAAAGTTCACCCGTACCTGACAACACTCTGAGGCAAGAAAACAACAGAAGGGCAGATGAGAGTGGTAAAATTCAAGTGGTTTTCATTCCTTTCCCTCAATCTTCTTGCAAGGCTGGATGTGAACTCCTACCTACAGTACACTTACCATGCAGTTTAGCATGACTTTTCTAACTAAAATTATGAAGTGACAGCAGCCAAAAAACAAACAGTAAATTAACACAAGGGACAGAGGGATGAAGTCAGCTGCCCCTTTTCTTTCATATCAAGATAGTAACTTTCACGTGTCTGGTTCATTTCTACAGCATTAATTCGAGTTCATCTGCAGCCCTTCTTTCTTCACTTGAAAGGATGCCAGCAAAACAAATTAAAACTAGAGCCCTTGATGCAATATTTCTACTGAAACACTTCACATGCATGTAACATCAATGTAAGTAATTTCAGGCACCACTCCAACCATTAAATGAAACCAAACTGACACATCCCTATGAAATAGGGCACCTCCACTGAACTGCAAACTGAGTACACAAAGAATAAACTAACCAGAACAAGCTCAGCAAGTAACAGAAAAAAATTTATTCCTCCTTTTGCAACTTTCATAAACCACATGAGGCTTTGAAAAGAACTAAGAAAGAAAACAAGAGAATCCTTTTGCTTATGTGGCTGAAGGGAAAGTAAACAGGTCAGAATCATTAAGGTTTAGAAATGCTTCCATTAAATTACCACCCCAAGCAAATCTCATTTTGGTAGCAACTAGTTCATTCTCAACTGAGATTTGGAATAGAAAGTTTTCTTCTTGTGGTCTGAGCCACATGAAAGAGCATTACACAATTCAAGAACCTTCTGACACACAAAGCATAAGCAAACCATAATAACCATCTGAAAAAACCTTGAAATTATGTACCTGCCTATAGATGAAAATGCTTTAAAAAATGTAATCAAATTAGTGTGATCCAAGAGTTTTAGTCCATTTATATTGCTGCAGAAGACATTAGGAACTTAGCTTCTGGCTTCTACAATATAAAGCAGGAAAAGAAAGCTTGGAAAAGGACCTGAAAATTATGTCAAATTATAAAAACAGGGGAGAGAAGTTAATTAATAAAATTTAACTAATGAATAAAATTTAATTAAATTCTGTAGTTCACCACCACAGCAAACATTAAACAGACATCATAATAACAACATAATAACAAAAAGCCATTCAGAAAATTATAAACATACTTAAGACATCCACATATGTTGGAACTAGATTATAAGTATTTCACATACACTAAAGGGACAGCAAAGAGGGACACAGCAACAGCACTCTGATACAGGGGGTCTCACATTCTACCAACAGCTAGCTTGACAAGTGTCTCTGAGGTACAAGACTCCTCACCTTCTTCCACCATCCTAACCTATCCCTAAAACCTTCAGGTGCACGGGGCACTGCACACAAACAGCCAGGAAAGAATTATTGCCAAAGAGGAGCTGAGCAAAGAGCAGCTATTGGAAATGTCAGCAGGCATCCGTCTGCAAGCAACACTATGTCTTCAGAAGTCTGACACTGGGATTTTTTGCCCTAATGTAACACATCATACTGAGGTAAAGCACATAGAAGTATTTGTCAACTGCCAGCAACTGAAAGGGAGATCCTGCCAAACTACAGAGTCAGAAACAATATCCCCACTGAAAGACTTTTAGGAAACTAAGTGTTAGAAAATAAAAAATTCACAGCCAAACTATAATTGTTACTTAGCCCACAGACAAAACAATGCAAGTACAGCTCCATACAGCATAAACGAGTTCTTATGCATCATCTAAAGAGCATGCACACACATGCTACCAATTAGCTATGCTACTGTCACTTCAATTGCTTTAATAATGTATCAACTCTATGAACAGAATAACTAAAACCACTGACCACTTTTTATTCTTGGAATAAGAATTTCTACGGAAAAGAAAGAAATAAAAAAATGTAAGTTATTTTTCATCCTGTTCTGCAACTCTTCAAAAAGCTTCTGAAACACTGGTTGGACAGAAGAATCCTCAGCCACAGCCATTAAAAGAAACTCACATTATCCACTAGATTTTTGCAAGTGCTGGAACACAGAAAGAAGAGTAATCAGTGCCAAGTGCTGACCCGGGCAGCAAGCTGCTCAGTTCAGTCAAAGGCTAACAATTTGCTTCTCAGAGCTTTGTTTATGGAGCCTAGAATGACAGTCTAGCTAGACATCCTGCATTATCTCTGAAAAGCTCATACTGACTAAAAGTCATAAGGGGTGAGCATTCAGAATGCTCTCTTGTCACAAAATAGGCATACATGTGTAAGCAAGAGGTAGGGCAGGCTAAGTATATACATATTATTAAGTCATAAATCAATGAATAATGAATAGGTGCATTATTTCTTGTAGCTGTATTCAGATGCTGTAGATCAGAGCTGGTTTCTTTCCAATTTTTTTTTTTAATGCTGTGTTTTTTTAACATCCAGAACTCAGTTACGAAACATTCACGAAGTATTGTTTTTCAGATCTAGAGACTCTGGTGGCAGAACACACAAACAAGATATTGCTCCCTGACTACTTAATTGGGCACAACAAAAGACACAAATACCTGGAAGGCTGCTGCTGATTATCCGTCTGTTTAGTTAACTGCTGGAACTGCAGGCCTTGAAGGAGTGTTTTCTTCTTTACTGCATTTTGAAGATCTGGGATAGACATGCCTGAAGAGTGCATGAAGGCATGTCTCCTACTATTTAGTAAGTTAGATGATGCTTTATTCTCAAAAAGCATTGAGTAACTGCATTTACATATTGTTTTCCACTGTACACTCCAGTTAGGATGCATTCAGGAGCATAAATCTGCCTGAAGGCTGGTACTTGCAGTATATGTCTCTCCTATCAGCACAGATGACACAAAATTCTTGGAGAGTTCTTAATTTTCATGGTAAGAAACACATTCCAAATATGTCTTTAAAAGATGAAGGGATTCTAAGTTCATTTGCAATTTTAACAGCCATGAATTACAGCCAGAATTCCTAGTTATAAATTTTATATTTGCCCAGCTTCATTAGGAAAATTAAAAAGGAATCTGGAACTCACAGCTGTAGTATCTCTCCAGGTTCTTCTCTCTTTTTGTACAAAATAATGAGCAAACTGGTGTCTTTATAAAAGAAATGGAATTGTGGCCTTATTAGCAACTGTATTATAAGGAACATAACCATCATGGCAGCTACACTGACCATGTCTCCCTACTTGAGTTAGGTCCACCCAGAAACATGAGCTCTCTCGCAGTCTCACACAGCAGACAGAGGGAAAGATCAGCCAAAGCTCCCCTTTTGCTGACAGAGAAGCTGGTACTGAATTCATAACCTACACAACTAATTTCCACACTGCATGGACTCACAGCTGTGAGCCAAAAAGACGCTTTAACCAAACCAATTAATTCTTACTTCTTTACATGAAAGGCAGGCCCTGAGGTGGTTTGACGAAATGCCGTATACTCAGTTGAGACCTGAAAACCCACATTTTTTATCAGAACAGAAGCATTGCCATTAACCTCGAAAGGATTCCACCGATATTGATAAAAGCAGGCCAATAAAATGTTGCTGTTTGGGACAAATAGAGGAGACAACACACTCTGGCACTACATTTGTTTGAGTGCACTGCAAAGCATTTTACTTCAGGAATCATTCCATGACTCTAACTTTGTTCAAGTGAAGTATTTTAGCTATAGCCATGTGAAGTGTACAACTGTAAATGCAGGCTTTGTAACTCCTGTAGCTCAAACGTGCACGAGTCAGACTTTCCATCATCTCAGGACAGCACATGTAAACCTCATCCCCAAGAGACCCCTGCAAGGCAGCAGCACATTATAAGGGCTGTTTCTATTTCTCTCACCCCAGCCAACAGCAAATGATTACACCTACTTACCTAATGTACTGGAGCAACAGTGTCAAATACACTGGGATCTGTGTCAAAGGACTTACAAGAAGGATTAAGAAGAGATGAAACACTCAAATACAGGTGAGGTTGAAGATAACAGAACAAGAAGAGAGGATTAAATTACCCAGATTAACTGCACAACCTCTGGGGCGGAAAAAACCCTAACCAAACAAAACCAACAACAAAGAAAAACCAAACCATTCAAACAATAAACAACCCAAATACACAGAGTATGGAAATAATCTCCTAAAATAATCAGCACTTCAAGGATACTTAAGAGTACTGATTATTCTACAAAACACAAAGCATGAGGTGTAAATAAGTGTTTATGGCTTCCATCCACATTTTAGTGGGGGTGGGAGAAGTGACTATAGAGAAGTTCAGTTTTCTATATGCCGGCACGCACACCACACCACCCCCTCCTCTCCTGACAGATGCTGCCTACTACTCCATAGCCACACTGAATACTGCAGTTCAGCAGTAATCTGACAATCTTAAAAAGCCAGGACCAGTGAGAGGGGGGAAGCGGCTTTTCTTCACCAAACTTCTGCGTTTTTTTCTCCACTGGGGTTACTCTCGGTTAAAACACTGACCTGCACCCTGAGCCCAACCAGTATTTAAAATACAAAACTTCGTACAGCCTTCGGGCACCACAGGCACCTTCCAGCGCTTCAGAGCACAGGCTGCTTCCCCGCTCCCATTTGACTGGAAAACCCACGGTATTCCCACCGCTCTCGGCTCCAGCGCTGTCTCCGGCAGCCCACGCCGGTGGGGAGCGCGGAGCAAGCCCGCAGCCCGCCCGGAGCGGCTCCTGCCCTCCACACGCGGGGCCGCAGGCGAGTCCCGCGGCTCAGGAACGCACCTGTGCGCCCGCCCGCCCGCCGCCGCTGCCCGCCCGGCCCGGCCTGTCCCCTCGGGGCCCGCGGCTGGGGGGGCGGTGGGTGAACCCGGCAGCAGCGGCAGAGGAGGAGGAGGAGCGCGGTGGGTGACGGGGATGCTACCGACCTGCTCCGCCCCGGCCGCGGGCTCCCGCGGGCCGCTCCCGGCGGAGCCCTGCGTCGCTCCCATAGTAACATCGCCGGGCCCGGCGCCCGCGGCTCCGGGGGCTGGCGGTCAGCAGTCCCGGCTGCCTCGGGAATGCTTCGCCCGCCTCCGCCCCGCGAGGGAACCGGCCGGGCCGCTGGCGAGGGGCTGCGGCGGAGCCCCGCGGGGGCGGCCGGAGCCCGGCAGGACAAAGCCGGCTCTGAGCAGCCCTCCACAGAGAGACTTTGTCCTGCCGGGGCCCGGCCGCCCCCGCCGCCAGCCAATCGTGCCTGTAAACGCCCCGGGGAGGCAAAGAAACACTTCCATTCTCCCTGGGAAGAAAAGAATTGTTATTCCCCATTTACAAAAATATTTCTTGTGTTCCTGCCCTTGGCAGCGGCCAGCAGCTGACGCCCGTCACAGGATAAACGCGAGCGATGGGGCTGGTGGCTCAAGCCCGGGTAGCATTCCTGACATGAGGCTTTTGGACAGCATCCACAGCCCGGTTCTGTCAAACCGACATGCCCCAGTCATGTCCGCCTTTTCTGTCAGTGTGCTTTTAGGAGGACGTGGATGTGAAAGCCTTCACACAGCTGACACTCCTCACGTCCACAGTCTTGGTCAGACTTCCTTCCCACCACCTAACAGCCTTCCATACCAGTCTTGAAAGTCCACACCACTACTATTAATTCAGAGGCCAAATTGCTTGCTTTGGGAGCTGTAATTACATATTGTAAAAAAAAAACATGTTATTGAGTTCACTATTCTCAAGAGCTTGCAGAAGCGAGTGGTCACTAAAAACACTAAGAAGGAGAAGATGGGCAGAAATTCAACCACATTATATTCAGAGAAAAAGACTTCTTTCCCAAGTGCTGCTGTCTTCCTGGCTTTATGCTATTTTGGGTGGATGAGGCAATACTTGAATCAACTCTTGGAAGGAAGAAACTAAGAATGAGAACCAACTGTAAGGGAAAAACTTTCTTAAGCCAATGTTTAAAAAAAAAAAAAGGCAAACAGCCCATTACTTTGTATTGCCTACCCTCAAATCTAAAGAGAATAAGCAAAAAAATGCCAAAGCATGAACTTTGCTCCTGTTTGATGTCGTTCCTGTTCTCAGTTTTACAAGTGAGTGATACCATACAACTTTTTTGCTACGCTAGCAGTCCAGTACATGGCCGAAGTAAGGACCACTAGGAAAAATGAAAGGGGCCAGGTTCTTCACACACATGGGATACTGTGATAGCTTCTGGCATCAAGAATTTGTCCATGAGATACAGCATAGCAAGGCAAAACAGCTATCACTCTACACTGGTGCACACCTCTGCAAACTGGGGGCACTTTCCAAAGAGCACAGTTTGGCAAAATCTGCACAGAATGCTATGTCACAGCATTAGCAGAGAAATCCACTGTCCAGTATGTGTTGAAACGACACGACACAATGAAAACATAATTTTTCTGCAGACAACTACACAGTTGTAGATGTAAGAACAACATTTGTTTTAAGCTGGATGGCAATATACTTTTTGAAAAGCACTTGTCAGACATGAGGTGGGACAGGAAAAGAAGCCAGCAGATCTCTTGACTGCCATCTCTTAACACATATGCAAAGTTCGTGGCAGCATAAAGTAGAGCACCAGCATCCTGAAGCTGCTTCCTTCCACACAGGTTCTGGCAAAAGATAAAGAGCTACTACTCTTGATTCCCCCACTAGCCACAGCTTCTTGGTGAGAGCAGACAGTGCCAGTCAGAGCAATCTACAGGTCTGCCTATCCTGTCGGAGGCCTAGAAGGATTATTTGCAGTTCCAAACAAAAGCTGTGGCTTGACCTAATGCCTCCTTTTGGTGTGTTCTGTGACTTCATCAAAGCCACAAGGTGTTATCACTAAGAGAAGCTATATTTCCCTGACCTGTAGGGCAGCAAGGAAGGTTAACACACTAAGCTAGCCTGAGGTAAGTGAAACCCAGATGCAGGAGCTGACCACAAGCCAGATAGGCTGGATCCCTTACCACAAAATACCATCTGGGAAGGGTCTATCAGTTTGTCTCTTATTTAGCGTCCTGCAATAACAGATAATAATCCATGTGGGCTCTCTAAATACTTTCCATGATTATCCATAAAATTTCTCACTTTTAAGAGCAAAGTATACATATCCTTTCGTGTTTTCTTTTTTTTCCCCTCAAACTAAACAGCTACTCTGCCACAATGGGCATATAAATCATCCCATACCAGCCTGCCAATGCGAGCACTAAGTGGCCTCTAGTGCTCATGCTCACTCTAGAGCTTGGCCGAATGCCCAGATGCTCATAGTGATGGCATGGACTGATGGAAGAAACAGTGTAGTAACAATTGCCACGTTTCTTATCCTGCAATTCAACCACTAATAGCAAAATTTCAGGCCTGCTCTTGACCAAGATGTCCTCCCAAGATGAATATGCAGGAAGGCCTTATGAGAGGAAGACACTGCCAGCTAAGCAACAAATGGAAGGATACCAGTGTAAACAGTGATGAGAATTGTGCAAACTCCTCCAGCACCTCAAGTTTCTGCCTCCTGTGTTAGGAAAAGGGGCAACATGTTCTCAAAGCATTCAATTTACTTAACAGCTATTCCATGGTAGCACAGCATCCCCATTCTCTCTCTTCCCTTGTAAACCAAACCCCTCACCTACAGCTCAGGCATATTGTTTACCATTAGTTCAACCTCTCCTGTCTCATCTTCTCTGAAACACCACAAAACTCCTCAGTGTGGATAAAGAATACCTATAAACTAGCCAAAACTCACTTGGGACAGCAACACAAGCAGAAGAGGGGCAGGACCCTCAGCCAAATGGTCTGATGTGCCTGTGCAGGTCCCAGAGCAGCCTCTGTGTTTGGAGGCATGACTGCATGCACATTTCAGTGACTGGTCTCCCTTTGAAATGGGAGGTGCAGGTCCAGTTGTAGTCAGTCCTGCAAGGGATACTGCATCATGAAGAGTAAAGGCTGGGTATTAGCACCATGTAAAAATTGTATGAACTAGGCTACTACACATTTGCAGCTCTGCTCTCTGCAGTATTTAGGACCAGCTTTACCGCATGCGCAATGACTCTACAAAACAGCATCATCTGCAGGGGATTTTATGGAATGTTATGTAGGTGTAAAGGAATTTTAAAATTAACTTCAATGGAAAAGATTATTGGTATTAACTTTATGAAAAACATGCAAATAACTTACAGGGAACACACTTCCCATTGAGATTTTCAGTTTAAGTAATCAAGGGAGACATTTTTGCCTACAATCAGATTGAATCTATGGTCTGTGTAGCACTAATTTAGAGAGATCACTTGCTGTAGCCTGAGTCATGCAAAACCTAAGACATATTCCATAAATTATCTAATGCTACTGTGAATGAAACAGTTGTGCCACTTCCAGCATCCACTGAGAGAACACCCATTTAACACTACACTAGAGGATGCAAATTTAAAACAAGCAGCTGCTCTCACTGTTACTCCAGCCAACAGAGTAAGGCTATTCTGCAATTTGCCGGCAGCAAGTGTGTTGTGATTCAGGTTCTCTCTGCCTCCTCTCCACCATCAAGCCTTTTAACATGTCCCTATGACAATAAATTATTTTTCTGTTTCTTTAAATGTTAAAGTTCAACACTTGGTAGAGCTGCCAGATAGCATGGTGAAAAGGCAACCTCCTTTAAGAGCTGGGAACTGATTTCAGAAAGAGATACTGGGAATGTAGGCTGCTAGTCCAGTTTTGGAACTATCTGAAAAGAGATGCCAGTTTTGCTCTTGTTTATAAGCAAGTGTTCATGATCCTGTCATGAGAGACACTGTAGAAGTTTCTAAAAATACCACGTTGTCAAACAGCCTTTCCCCCTTCCCTTCCAGGCAATCTCTTTAGACTGCCATTTGTCATCAGCCTGCAAAATCACACAAATCAGCCAGCCCAGTCCTACTTAAATGATTCATAAATCCAATTACGTTTGCTTCTTTATATAGTAAGCTGGACACTAACAGATTCAACCTCCAGGATTAGAGGATGTGTAGGTAGCTGACCTCTGACTCTCAGGAACTGCCCAGGAGCTCCATACATATGGTTCAAACATGCAAACGTGTTCAAACACAACAGCTCTACACTGGGGTTGTCACATGCTTGGCACAATAATCCTGATCTCTGTCTTGGGGGAACTGGAGAAGAAACACCTTGCATACTATCTCAACACTTGCTACCATGTGTAGAAGTGAGTCCAAAGAAGGGTCAGCAAGATGGTGGGGGCTGAGGCACTGGCTCTGCAAGAGGAGGCTGTGGCAGCTGGGTTTGTTTGGCTTGGAGGAAGGATGGCTTCAGGACACTCAGCAGCAGCCCACCGGTGCTGACAGGAAGAGATTGAAGAGATGAGGCCAGGTTCTTAGCAGTAGTGCAAGGTGGATAAGAGACAATGGGCCAAAGTTCAAACAAGACAGGTTCAGATGTACACCAAGGGAAACAATTTTCCCCATGAGGACAGACAGACCGTGGACCCACTGCAGACAAGTTTTACGGTCTCTGTCCTTGGGGGTTTTCAAACCCAACAGGGCAAAGCCCCAGGCAACTTGTTCTGATCTCAGATGACCCTGTTTTGGGCACAAGGTTGCACAAAAAACCTCCTGAGGTCCCTTTCCACCTGAATTATCTTATAATTCTGGAGTTACCACATGATTCAAGTGCCAGCTTAAAGTGGAATGAGGCAATTATTATCCTGCCCCTTGTCTCCACTTCCAAAGTACAGCTTGTGATTATGCAACAGCTGCAGGGTCTGGTCTGTTGTCTGTCTCTGATGTACTGCAAGGATGAACAGCTATACACACTTTCCAAGTCTCAAAGCAGCAATACTAAGGCTGTTATTTTAGAAAGCATAGATGTCCTGGGAAGAAACATAAAGCCCAACATACAGCATCCCACACTTTGTACATAATTTTTATGGGATAATCACAGTGTCAAATCCTTTGTCACTTAGGAGGCCACCTATTATGATGTTTTCAAGAGCAGAATATTTTAATATTTTTTAACCTAGACACAGAGATTTACTGAGACATCTCAAACTGTTAAAAATTTTAAAATGTAGATAATTATTTAGAGCAAGAGGCAGTACTGTTCTAAGTCAATCATGAACTTAATTTCTAAGTTTACAAAAAATTTGTAACACACTGTTACATGCTGAACAACTAGGAACAGCACTGGACATTAACAATATGAAATACAGTTATATATTTATAATGTAATGTATATCTTTCTCACTGTTTTGGACAGTGATCAGTTCTAACAGATCTCACACATTACAAGTTTGGTCTGCTTTAAATCAGAAGACTGTTTGTTTGTTGCTACTTTCTTTTTGCAAAGAATATGGCAATTAGAAAACAGAGATGTATAGCACATTCACAGGATAAACAAAACAGCATGAGAATATGCAGAGGTGCTTGGTAACAGTTAATAAAAATTATAGTTGTGAGAAAAAGAAATACAGTCTATTTGTTCTAACCACATTTGCATCTGAGCAATGTTTCAAATAACATTGCTGTTCCTTGAAAATTACACTAGTAAGGCAAGCAAATAAAATAGTTTGACCTACTGCAAGAGAGCAAAACAGTGACTCTGCTTGAACACCCTCCCCCCATCCCCTCCTCTACATGCTGTGCAAATTGAAACAACTTTGCTTGGCATAAGCACTTCAACCTCTACTACTTTAAGAAGCTACAAAAACTAAACCCACTATTCTAAAGAAAGAAATAACAATGTAGTTTAAACAAATCTAAACCACACAAGTGTGTACTGTTTTTTTCCCCAGACACCATACAAAAGTGTGTATCAACACTTGAAAGGAAATATCTTCCCTAACTCCAATTTTTTCATTTTTAACTGCAGGCACATTCTGTTTGAACATTCATTTTGCTTACATCTCATTTCCTTCCTCTCTTTCCTATGTTTCTTGACTACTGGCAAGGATGTGAAACAATCCTCTGCTTTTAGCTATTTATCTGCCTTTCCCCACTAGAAGTCAAGCTCTACAACATCAAAGCTTTACCATACTAATCAACTGTTATGGCTCAAATTAATTAAGACAACACAATAAAGAAAACAAAAATCCCATTCTCATGGAGATCATTATGCTTATTAAAAACAAGCAAAAGAATATGCAGATTACACAAGATGTAACATACAGAAAGATGTGTTACTTTTTTCCCTGATATAGGGGTTAATTTAAAAAACAAAGCTCCAGACAGCAGTTCTTCAGCCAAGTTAGTTCCTTGGAGCACGAAAAGTATGCTTCAAAGCTCTGCCTCTCCCCATCCTATTTATACTGGCAAACCTCCTGCTGATGAGCTTATTAAGAAACAAAGCAGTTCTGCAACCCTATTCAGAAACAGCAAGGTCCCAGCTAGGGTACAAATGCCCACTTTTGGGTGATGTTTTTCGCAAATGACTAAAGTGAGCTGTCAATTAGTCCAAAAGAGAACAGCAAGAACAATAAGAGAAAGCAGATGGACACAACCATCCAGTCATTCCCTGGCCAGTTCCACAACTCCTAGAAGCCCACAGACAAAGCAGCTGGATGCACATCCTGAACCATCTCGATCTTGCTGATAAATGGTTCTGGAGTTTCTTTTGCTAAGAGTTGAGCTCGCAACTATCCACATTCCCTGGTGTAAATTTGGCATACCCTACCACTGAAGGTTTTTGTTTTGAGGAAAATGTCAGAGGCTGCTCAAGACCTCATCTGAGACATTCTGCCTAATTACATTTCACTGATATTCTTAGATCAATTTTTCCCTCACTCCCAGAAAATTAAAGAGCTTTGGTTAAATACGTCACAAATTAGAAACTCAGGACAGCAGATATGCACATTCTAAAGTAAATTACTAAAGCAGCAATAGCTGCTTCATCTCAAAAATGGAAGTCAATTATAGTTTTGCAAAACATCAGCATAAAAACCTTTCCCTCTCCTAAAGCCATCATCTGTTAATCACTTACAAAAACAAGCCAAGCATGTTTGATTGACACATAAAACTAAGGATACATTTTATAGTCCTTCTGGAAGCACTTGAGAAAAGGTTTCAAAAGCAAGGTTAATATGCCAAAAGGATTATATTTACCTTAATGATGTACTGTAAGAAAATATGCAGCAAAACAACTCTCCCTGTGTGGCTATTCTGTTTCCTAGGACTGACTGAGTCACTAAGCAACTCCCATGAATATTACCCTTTGTGCTTAAAGTAATTTATTTATCCCCAAGTTCATGCTAAATATTTATATTTGCTGAAGACATCATCATAGATTACATCCATTCTTTACCAATGTTTAGCTAACAGATGAACTAGTACAGGCCTGTGCATTATTATTTGCATAACTTTAGCAGAATATTGACTTCATTGCAGAAACCTCTCCTCTTCTGGAGGCCTGTTGTACATCATCAAGTTCTCAGCAAATGTGCATGTAACCATTTAAAGTTTCTTTGATAATTCAGAAGAACTAGTTTTAATTTCATATTACTCTACTAAGTACAATTTATTGAAACCTTATAAAAACATAGTTAAAAGAATATATACCTTAGCTAGCACATGACAAGAATACATAATTTTAAACTATTGGCTAGGTCTACCTGATGCAACTTGACTACAGACTAGTACCTTGGGAGGAGTGATGATTTTTGAGTGCCGTTGTCTGCCTGCTGTGCTGTGCTGTGATGTACAGCTGTGCTCCCAGTCCCACTCACAAGGAGATGGCAGTGCAGTATTGTGCTCCCTGAAAAACAAAGTTTCATTTAAGTCACTTATAACCACAAAGGAGTGCTTGTGAAGCCTGGAACACTGAAGTCATAGAGATAAAGAGGATATAAAATATATTTCCCTGCTAAGTTTGACATGCTTTAGCTTCTGTGGAAATCATGTGGAAATAGTGCTTTAAAAAAAGGAGATACTCAGCAATATTTACACACAAGCCTGCATGTAAAGCAATCCATGCATTTTTGCCAATGGAATAGGGTGTTGAGAGGAAGCATACTTATAGTTATTTGTTGCACTGGTCCTCTCCACAAACCATCTGGTTTTTTGTTTCAATTTAGTTTTGGTCTGATTGTTTAGCTTGCACAAGACTATATAGGAAAGCTAGTAACAGCATTGTATCTTGAGAGAACAATTGGATACATGTGCTCCAACGACATCGGACGGTAACTTAAGAACTTCAGTTGCCAAAGGATAGAAAGAAAACAATTTCCAGTGTAATCATCTACCCTCCTTCCCCTGCTCAACAGGCTACCCCTCTTGGGCACAAGTATCATGTTAGCTTCCATTCAGCATCCCTGTTGCGGGACTCCCCCTCTCCCTGACCCCTTGTCAGGTCCTTGACTACCCTTGGTAGGAAATGAGAAAATTAATAGCTTCACTAAGATAAAGAAGGGACTTTTGACAGAAATAGAAACACAAGCTAGTGGTTAGGGTTTGGTGGTGGCTTTTGTTTTGTTTTTAAAAGAAAACCAATATGCCACTCAGTAATTCCAATTCTTCTCTCAAAAACATTTTTCCAAAGTGTTCCATCTACATAGGATATAGCCAGACTTCCCTAGGAAAGTATATTAGCTATTCTTTTAGCAGGTTTGATATTGTTTGCCTGTTTCCGTGCCACTCCCCCCTGCCCCCTGCAATGTATGGATGTTTTTTCACTATGGTTAATACTCCATTAGCCATTTCTAGATCCCTTGAGACACGTAAGAGAGACACTGAAAGAATTCTGTAGAACTTTCCCACCATCTAAAAGTCTGGTCCAAGTTTTGATGTGTCTTGTGTCTCACATTTTTGTGACCACAAATATAATAAGGTCACAGTTTTGAAAAAGCAAAATTAAATATCTAAAATTTTTTAAAAATATATTTTGTTTCAGATTAACTTTTTACTACATGCAACAATGCATGCACCTGCCAGACGTCACACCTCAAAACTAGAAGGTTACTTTATCCTTTCTCCCCAAGGTCTTCCATCATAAAAGCATTTTCTAAAAGTAAACTACAGTTTTAAATTAAGGCATGATTTCAAAGTTGCAGAAGAACAAGATGCTTAATATGAGTTTATATGAATGGCCACCAAAGAGCAGCACAAGCTATACTGTGCATTCGAAACAAACTTCAGCCTTATTGTTCTAGGCTATACACAAAATACTATTCTGGAGGCTGCAGAAAAGTCACACTAGCAAGTTAAACCTAACTGCCACTGCTGCCATAATTTTCCCTTTGTCAAACCTCACAAAAATCAATCTATCTGTCACAGAAATCATCACTATTCCAAACAAAGATGGAAGCAGAAAAACTTAACTTTGCAATGTCTTTGATATGAAAACATCAATTAATACCTTAGCAAAATAATGTATCTGCCTTTTGTACTTTCTTTGGCACAGTAGTCTGGGTTTTTAAGCAGAATTCTTACAACTTTCAAACAATGGCTCTAGCCATCACAGTCAAGATGACCTAGCATCACACTTAAGTGCTATTTTTTATCTTAAGAGATGTTTAAGAAAAATAAAGTGCTTAATTATGCATCTGAATTTGTGCAGCGAGGAGTTGACAAATAAGAACCTCTATTCCCTTTATTCAGTATTAGGTTCTGGAAAGTGTCTCATTATGTTACAAAGTTTTCCTATACACACATGCGTACACTTCTATCACATTTTATTTTTACAAAGAATGTAACAACGTACCTCTAGAAGTTGCGTGATAAGCTGATCTTAGCAAAGTGCATTATTGATGTGTTTATTCCAGTCATACAGAATAAGCAGTATGCAGCTACAAAAAGAACAGTGCTTTTTTGTCAACTCAGTTTACTTTAACTCAGTTGCTGGTTACCAACCTTTCATTCGCTGAAAGTTTTAATAAAAACATAAAAGAGATCCCTATTACAGTCCAATGACAACAGCCTTTCTGCTTTTCTGAAACTGTTGGAATGGCAAATCCAAACATAATCCAGATACATCTTAACCAGCCTGAAATTCCAAGTGTGTACAACAATCACTTTAACTAAACCTCTCCCTGAAAGCATGGGGATATCCAAATAAGAATGCTGGAAATAAAAACAAATTTTAACAGTGTATTTTGCACTTAGATACTGACTAATACTCAGTAATAGAGGAAAGACAAACAGTCAAAGTTACAAAAGAAATAGACATTACAGTTAGTAAGTTTCATTTTTAGAGGGCTTGATTCAAGCTGTGACTCTTGCCAGTCTTCTTGAAAACAAAGAAGAATGCTACAAGAATATATATACAAGAACTTTCCAACACAGCTTCTCAAAATAGCAGGAGAAATCATGTATTTTATCAACATATAAAAAGCAGCTGAAGAAATCAGAGATTTGCATGTACATAATTTATATGGAACAACCGAAGGAAGCACATGCCGCTGTCCTGAGTCCAAACAGACTGCACTGAGAATCCCTTTTAATGGGCAAGTTTTTAACAAAAAGCCCTACAAACACTCATTAACATGGCACTGGAAATTTGGAACCAATGTGAAGAACACTTGTGTTAATAAAAGGACACAAAACCATATCCATTAGTGTATTTTCTAGACTAGTTGTTGTGGTTCTGGTGATAGATCTGGAAAAAAATCATATGGTACTTATGATTTATTTGCTTTTACTGCTGCTACCATCATTAAGGAAAACACATTTGTGGAAAAGTTACAGGATAAATCTGAATTCAGCTATAGTCAAACAGCCACAATTATAATCCAAGTTTTTCTTTGAAGCCTTGCTTACACAGAACTATTCCAAACCAACAGAAACATACTAATTGGTCTTGGACAAAAGCCTCTCATATTTTGCACTCCTCTGCAATGTCTGAAACAAGGTGACAATATTCTATTGCATTACAAAAATACAAGAGACCAGAAGGACCCTGAAGACACCCATCCATCCATGCTACTCATACAGAGGCAGATGGAAGAGAATGACAACTCTGTTCTCCACACAAGATATGCTTTTGGTGGAAAAAATTACTTACACAAGGATTTTTCTGACGCCTAATACTCAAGTTGTATGGTACAAGAAAGCACTCTGTATTGTTTTCAACAAAAATCAAAAAAAACCTTCTTGTAGGGAAACAATATTCCTAAGTAAGATGAATTCCTGCTTCTAAACAGAGAAGTAAAGTTGCCTGCACAGACAAAACTGATTTTTCTTTTCTCATTTTAGGTACTGCTTCTCTGACAGATAAAAATTAAAATATGCACATTTTTAAATGAGGAGAGGGGAAACACAAATATACATCAAGTTAGTAGCAAGCAAAAAATACAAA
This sequence comes from Zonotrichia albicollis, assembly GCF_047830755.1. Classification (NCBI taxonomy): domain Eukaryota; kingdom Metazoa; phylum Chordata; class Aves; order Passeriformes; family Passerellidae; genus Zonotrichia; species Zonotrichia albicollis. The sequence goes on from NC_133860.1 coordinate 52,364,613, forward strand.
ACAGCTATTTCATTTCTGTTTTGATGAATATACATGTGTTTATTCTTCCTGTTCTTCAGCAAACTCCTCATTTAGAAATAACACCTTCTCCTAGTTATCCTCTAGCCAAGGGCAGGTAGGTAGTACACAGAAATATCTAATGAAACCACTAAGTTCAACCACAACTACTGAAGATATGGGGCTTGGAAGGTACAAAAAAAAGTTACCTGTTTTACTAATAACTCTCCTCTTTCTGATAACAAGTTTTAAAAATGCATGATTCAAGGTGAGCACAATTTTTCCCATAGTTACTCACTGATTGCTTTTTAACACTTACCCCGGATGTTGCCACAGATTTGCGTGTCTACCCTCAGGAAGCAGCTCCCTCTTGTTAAGGGGAGTAATACCTATTGCTGCTTCTAAAATAGTTATGTATTTCTTGTACCGCATCCTGCCTTTCTCAAGAGTTCCACCACGTCAAGTTATCATCCAAATGCAGATGCTGCAACTGAAGTCATGCCTCTTCACTGATTTGAAATGATGCTTTTTAAAACATGCTGCAAGTTTGAAGCATAAAAACAACGCTTTCTTCCCCTCTCCCAGACTAGGATAGTTAGTAGAAGAGAGAGAGAAACCGAAGAAAAACTCCTACCAGATTCCCCAGAAACGTCATTGTTACGTAATTCAATCTTTGAATAAGACACTAATGAAAATGATTGAAGAGACAATCACGGTTCTAAGCCTGGCCGGATAATGCACACTCTCCAATTGACTAATCCTTTGCTAAATCTCTGCTGTCTATAATCTTTCAACTGCTAATGGAGCACTAGGTAACTTCTCTGTCAAATCCATCCAGGGAATAAAAGAGATCTGCACAGAAAACTTGAGACCATTTTAGACAGTGACAGCCAAAAATAGCTTTTGCCTTAACTTTTCTCACCAGAAAGCACCAGAGCACCAGAAAGCTCTCTGTGTTAGAAGTGTCACAGGGAATTTAGCTGATGTCCTCAGAAAAGTCATGGAGAAATATTTCCTTACGTGGCTTGTACAGAATTAAGAAAGCTGGAGACTCCCATTATGATACCTACTAGCCACTCAAATGTGCCTCATGATGTCAGAAGCCACATCCCACGACAGAACTGCTCTAGCCATGAGGTAACTGTGCATGCAAAAGACCTCAGGTATGATCTACAAAGGTGGAGACAGATGCACATGCTGAAAGAAGTAACAGTGACATTTTGGAAACACTGCAGTACTGTCAAATTGCAATATTCAAAGAGATGTACTTGATTGCAAAACTAATCAAGGAAATGTTGATGTGATGCTTCTTCTAGATAGTAAGAAATTAACGCTTATATATATATCTAGATACACATAGTTACATATATTATATAAATACTATGCACTTAGGCAGTAATAGAGATAAAAACATAGAGATGTGACAGGAAGACTGAAGCCTGGAACCATGACTCTCTCTGTAAACTGTGCATGTTACTTATTCCCGAGTATCATTAAGTATGTGTGTATTTCTTTTGGGGTGATATCATATTGCATGTTACTGATTTAGAAACCAAGATGATTTCTTGTGCTGTAAAATGTTTAGCTCTTAACAACAAGATCTTGATAACTATTTCCAGATTCTACATTTCTTACAATCCTGCATTAGCCATATTTAGTGTTTAATATCCAATCACATTTGTAGGTTATGTTAGCACATGCATGCACTGAACTATCAAGTAATTACTAAACAGCAATCCATGTGACTGATCTTAGAAGAGCAAAGTAAAATCAAGCACCAGTTAACGCTCAGTTAATAAACAAACGCTCAGTTTATCAATATGGCAGTTTTTAGATTCAGAGAATAGCACTAAAATTATCAGAGGAGCATGCTGTTAAGGAGTATGTAGTCTGAAATGTAGGGATGTGTTAAAAAAATAATTAATATACTGAAACCACATGAATTAAATTAAGCAAAAAATTAATTTTCCGTGTGCAAAAAAAGAAAAAATCACTTAACTGCAACTTTAAACATCTGTATATGAAGCATTAAGAAGCTTAGGAAAGCAGAGTAGTACTAGGAGCCTGCAAGCACAGCTAACGTCATTAAGCCTGCATACATCGTGACTTCTGGTAGCTTTGGTAGATCTATCATAAAGGCTAAGAAACAGAAGACAAGGCAAGAAGTGAGCAGTTTTTGACAATTCCAGTACGGAAGGATCTTTTTACTGTAGAAGTCCATGACAGTTCTATTTTACACAAAAGCAGAATTATTTTTATAAAATCCAGTCTTCCCTCATAGTTGGTTTTATTAACAACTTCAGCATTACCACGCTTTCACCTATGATGTTTTGGTATTTCTTTCTGCACACCTTCTTCCTTAACACTTCTTTAACTCTAAACTTTCCCCTTATAGATCAAAGAAATAGCTCTTAAAAAAACTTTCCCACAGCAGTTTTCAAAGCCAGTCCAAAGCAGAGTCTGAAAAGCATTAAGTGCAGCTCCGGTCCATCTTTTGTCCCTTTGAGCAAAGCATATTAATTCTGACCAGAAAAGGAGCCCCATGACTAGTGCTGCTCACAGGGAAGCCAAGCCCACACAATGAGCACAAGCTACTCCCAAGTACTGCTTTCGGTTAAATGGTGTGTGAAACCTCCAGGTACCGAGACAGTGAGAGACTGACTCACAGTTAATCATCTTCCTTCTACTTTATTTAGAAACAGAAATTCAAAGCTGCTAGTACGTGCACTGTTGGTGAAGAATGACTTCTGTAGAGCAAACAAAAAGCCTAAAAAAGACTGTCCTCCATTGTTTCCTGCTGGAGAATTATCATCCACTCCACTTTTTCTGTCTTTGTAATTTTTCAGGAAGAACAGAAACCAAAAGTTTTCTTGGAAAGAAACAGTGCAATTTTCCTAACAGAGCACACAAGTGATGTCTCAGAAAGTACAATGCATTTCTAAAAAGGGGAAAGAATGACAGAGCTTTTTGTCCATTAAAGAAACATTTACAAGATCAAAGCCAAAGCTTTATTTTGCTTTAATCCTCAACAGATGAAAACAGTCATACACTCTTAATTAGATGTAGAGCATACTGCTTGTAAACTGATGGCAGAGGCAGGATCACATCCTCAGTCACTTCAGACCCAACTAAAAAAGAGACAGTCATTGCCTAATGCAGCCACAAATTACTTTCTATTTTGTGAAAAAAAACAAAATACTGTTCTTTCTCATCGTTCAACAAAAGTCTGTGTAACAGCTACAGATCAAAGAATGCCCTTATTAAGAGAGCAAAGAAACAAGTATCTCTTCTTACATACTTTTGCTCAAGTGATAAGAACAACTGTGACAGTCGATTGTTAACTTCCAGAACACACAGGTGTTTTGTTTGCACCACAATCAGCACATATGTAAAGTTAGATCTGTTAGAAAAATCATAAGGTAGAGGAGCATCCAGGATCAGACTGGGAGCGTGGGAGGTGAGAATGAAAAGAGAGGAAGGGGACTGGAAACTTCTTTATCACAGCTTCATGGGCTGCAGTGGCTTTTGGCCCCTCCTTAGAAACCATTCCTTCCTTGAACAGTCCATATGTTCCTGGAGATTCTCAGAATCAGCTTACACGAAGTTCTGCTAAGGAGGCTAGAGATACCAGTAGTCAAATCTGCTGGCTATTAAGCAGAGCTAGACGATGAAGCAGATGTTAGAATAGAGAGTGCAAGCTGGACTACAGACAGCCTTGCTGCTGAGAGTGACATGCAGGAGAGATTTATGGGTTTTCTCTAAAGCCTTAAAAACCCCAACCAAAAATTAATGAGGCAAGGCAAGTAACACACAGCTTGAACCAACACGTGAAATCTTGGTTATGATGAGGCAGCATTGTTAAGCTCACACTCAGTTTATTAATATGGCAGTTTATCAGCTGATGTCAAAAAATGAGTTTGGCACAAAAGAGTTACAACAACACAATCCTTCAGGGAGAGGTATCATTGAGCGAGTCTTAGGAAAAGGCCACATGTTTAGCTCAGTGAAAACATACGAAAATCTAAGGAAACATCCTTCACATGTATATAAACCATACCCCAGATAACTGCACACTTTTAAGAAGTAAAAAGAAACTTCTCAAAAGCAGTTCTGGATTGCTGGTACAAAACAAAAGCAGAGACAAAAGCATGAAAAGGGAGCAGGCATTGGAAAAAAACGAGAACAATAGGGCTTTCTATCTTGCCTTGCACACTTCTTATTGACCGTAGGATTGTATCAGGCAGTATTTTTGTCTGTCGTTTTCACATTATTCATGTGAAAAGAGAGCACTAATGAGTTTTCGTTTTCTTCCTAGATTAGCAACCATAGTTATCTGAGGTTCTGGGACTCAGATGCACAACGACAATGCTGACCTAAATTCAGGAAGAGTTGGGTAGCTCATGTTTCCTAAAAACAAAGCCTGCAGCTGATGAATACACACCAGGGTAAATGCTGCACCAGATATCAAACCAGAGCTCCCACAGCTCACTCTGTTATTACTAAGCTTGGATCATAAACATCCTAAACACATTCAGAAATGCAAGAGCCATCTCACACTGAATGGAAAGAAGTTGACACAGTCTACATTTTTATTTGAAATAGAAAACTATAATATCCCTTAACAAGATAAAGGGAAAAAAAAAAAGCTTTCAAAAAGCAATCGGTATAAAAAGAAAAACAAAACAAAACAAATCCCATTAACAATACAACTAAAACCCAACCCAAACATTAATAGTTTAAGGTATTAAACGACCTGAGTATACTTTGCTACTGCATCAAGCTGTTTAATTACAATGCTGCAGTTAGCACTTGTTTAAATTATGTAATATTTAAGTAAAAAATAACCTCAGCTCTCCAGCTCTGAATGATGGCTTTGTCTGCTAAAAAAAAACAAAAACGCCCCCCCAACCAAACCCCCAAAATACATACAGCAAAACAACAAAAAAGGCACCAAACCACAAAAAAATGTAACAAAAGAAACCCCAACCTAGATTTAACCCCCCCCCCCCAAAATAAACAAATAAAAAACCCTAAACAAAAATACCCACATAATTGCAGCAGGTTCTAAATCATAATTTACTGATTCTGGAAAAAAAAATTACTTTCTGAAGTGGGACCAGGATGACCCAAGTACTGGTAAAAGATAATTAAAGAACAACAGAAGGCTTCAAAGACTCTGAGAACAAGCAGTAAGCAAAGTTTTCAAGGGAGCCAACATAGGTATCCAACATAGTGCTGATCTTTCTGAGGAAGAGGACAGGGTTAGATAATTGAAAAAAGCGTCCCATGTTGAACAGCTACATTTTGACCATGTAAGTTCTCAGCGCATTTAGAGCATTTGGTCATGAGACCGAGACTGAACCTTTGACTCCGAAAGATGACGTGCACTGGTGCGTGTATGCCAGCACAGTCATGCAAAACCAGTCCTCCCCATGTCACTGCTCCAATCTTTGTAGGAAACACAGCATTTGCAAACATTCTTCACTATGGTAAGACTTGTCTATTAGAAGACAAAATTATGCCCTATATACTTACTGCCATAAATATTTGTTTTATAAATAATTATCTCATTTTTGAGAAGTCTTCCAAAATTCACAGAAATCCACTGTAATCTGGGATTAAGATCCACAGCCTTTCTACAGCTGATGCCAAAGATCAATGGTCAAATTAAAAAAAAAATTTTCCCCAGCAATTAGAAATTTCATATCTATTTGAAAATAAACTAGACTTGAAAATCTCTAACCTGACAGACCTGCAGCTGTTTTAACATACGCTCTGTTCCCCCCATCATTAGAGTGACCAATTCCAAGACTACTACAATGGGATGAAACTGATGCAGACACAGTATGACAAAAGTTACACCATCCATGAGTACTTAAATACTGTTATTTCAACAATTAAAAGTGACCAGTCTTGTAACACGAGATCTCCTTTACCCCACGAGGAAGTTCTGGAGAAAGACATGATTGGTAACTATTAAAACACACACAAATGCTACCACCCAGATTTTTGCTCTAAATTAAACACAGCTTTGAAGTAGTCCCAGAATAGTAGGCCGTTCCTCAGCTGAGGATTACTGTGTTCCAGGAGCTTTCTAATGCTTTTGAGTATGTAAGTTTTATAAAGGTACGGCACATCCCATTTTGTGAGCTGTGGAACTACCTAAACATTGTTTTAATCACTAAGAAAGATTTCCTGGTTGTCCTTAGAGGACACGAAACCAGGAAAAGAGGGGACTAAGCAATCAAAAAAAGTAGCATTCATTCTATTACTTTGATGCTTCATTCTGAAAATATCTATTTTAGATTATAGTTCATGCAAAGTGTTGGGATCACCCCAATTCTGCTGCATAATTCCCAACACTTGCCTTTAGTCTCACAGAAATCCAGTGCAGAGGCACTAAGCACCTCAGCAGTTACTGCCAGTGATACAGGGCAATAGCAAAACACGATTAGATAAAGGCTCTCCAGTCCACAGTGTCATCTTTTCATAAACGGCAGAGAAGTCATTGCCGCTAATTGAAACCAGTGTTCTGGGCCTAAGATGTTTGCATGTAACAGTCAAGAAGTAATTATAACAGTAAACTCACCTAAAAATCAAATATATGTAAAAAACTTTGTCAAAAGGCTGAAGACACCCCTCATAATCCTCATAATAATGTTATACTAAGTATAAATCTTACTGATCGTGTCTAAGTGGCACACACATGCTTACTAAATGAAAAACATTTCAAAGTCTCTTAAAGCAGCCTGATGATCTCCCAATTAGTATTAATTTACACAAGCAAATCTCCTTTGCCTTTCAGTACCTGATTCTTGCTATGTCAGGACTTCTTGGATCCTGACAAGTATCTCTATTTGAAAGAGCTGATAGTTAAGCCTTAGACGACAAATGCTTCACAAATTAAAGACGCAGTTTTGCACATAATAGTTTCTCTTTTATTTTTCGAACTAGGGGTGAATCACAGTTCTCAACCTTTAAAATTTTGCAGAAAAAAAGAAAAGGTAATCTACTGTGTGGCAAATGATGCGACCTTGATAATTATCTCCGAAGGTTAAAACAAAGCAGACATTTGCAGCCTCTGCTGAAGCACAGCTGTGGGGCCAAGAGCCCTCGAGAATCATCTTAGCTGTGGAAATGGACGCAATTTTATGAACTGAAGCTAGGAAGCAGCTAATTCAGACATTCTCTCTGTTTCAAGTGAACAACTACTAAAAAGCAACACCGAAGCATGAAGGTTTTCTGATTTTCTGTAAGAGTCTGTTATATGGCACTTCCATAAGTATGTTCAAACAGCACGTACTTTCTCATGCTGGAAAAAAAGGCAAACAGGTTTCAAGTATGGGGTAAGTAAGGGCAGAGTTGTCAACTAAAACAACTGCATGCCACTGATAGATCAAGCTTGGCACTCCAGGGTGAGAATCTAATGTACCTGGGCTCCAACACCGCAAACACGGCCGATGCCAAGGCACTTTAACAGGGCAATTAAAGCATTTGTCTTCTGGAACTGCCTGTCCTTTGTTTCACGGTTCCCTGTTAACTTGAAACTTCCCCTGACCCAGTTAGTCAAAGCCCAAGGCACGGCTGGAATTCACTCGGGATGTGCCAACATAAAGATTTCAGGAATTCTCTGCGCAACAAAGGCAGCCCAAACCCCCGACAGCGGGGGCGTGAGCTGCCCGGGGGATCCGCCCCGCCAGCGGCCCCCCCGGGAGTAGCCCGGGTAAACAAACACCCCGACTCGCTGGTGACATCTCTCCCACTTTCCGCGTAGTATCGCGCTCTCCCGGAAAGTACTTATCACGGAAAAAGTCATCGAGAGCCGCTTAATCCCGTTAGAGAAAAGCCGATCCCCGGCCGAGCGCGGCTGTTCGCGCCGCCCAGGTGCGCGGCGGGCGCGGGACCGGCCTGGGGGCCCCGCGGGGGCGCGGCGGGTCCGAGTGCGCGGACAAAGGCGGCAAGGCGCGCCTGAGGAGCGCAGGCAACAGGGCGATAAAAGCCAAAGCACACAAAGGAACGAGAATGAGAAGCCGGGCAGCTCGTGGCCGCAGCGCGGCCCCCGGGGCGGGGAGAGGAGGCACCGGCCGCGGAGAACAGGGGGTGCCGGGGGGCACCGCACCTGCCCGGGGGGAGGGAAGCGGCGATGAGCGCGGGTTCGGGGCGGGGACATCCCGCGGGGATACTCGCCTGCTCGCGGAGGGCGTCCGGCAGCGGGAGCAGAGGTCCCAGAGGCGCCCCGGCGCTGGGACTGCGCCTTGCCCTGCCCTGTCGCCCGGGAGCGGGCAGCGACTGAGGGCGTCGAATCCGAGTGCAGGGCCGAGGCTGGGACTGGAGACGAGTCTGAAGCTGGGTCCGGGTCCGCTGTGGCCGCTCCCGCCGAGTCGGGCGATTTCCTGCGGGGCGCGGGCGGGGGCGGTGCGGCCACGCCGGGGCGGGCTCCCGCTGCAGGTGCCGGCCTCGCCCCCAGGTGGGGAGGAGAGGGGAAGGATGGGGAGGGCAGGGCAGGGCACGGCAGGGGAGGGGCGGTGGCGGCCGGACGGGGCGGGCGGCGCGCCCCCTCTTTAGGCGCGCCCCCACCTGCGGCTGCCGCCCCTCCAGTCCAGGGGTGCCTTCGCCCGGCTGCCCCGGCCCACGCCCGCACACACCGACACCGCGGCGGCGGCAGGGGAACAGGAAATACCGGTCGCAGCCCGGTGCTCCGCGCCGCTGAGTCACCGCGGCGAGGCCGCCCCGCCCCCCGGCTTTTCTCTGCCCGTCCCGTCTCCTGGCAGGGGACCCCGGCGCTGCCCCCCGGTGTGGTCCCGGCCCTGCCCCAGGCACCCCGCGCCGGCCCAGGCAGCACGGCGGAGCCCGGTCGCCGCTGGCAGAACTCACCGTCACCCAGCCCAGCGCTTGGGTGTGTTTTCCGTTTACATCAGTGTGTTTGGAACTTTGGGATCATTGCCCATCTGAACCTTTCTAACGGGAAGACCTCTGAGACAGCCTTTAACACCACAGCACAGTGTTCTACGTACGCCTCTCAATCTGCTTTTCCCTGCTCTTTATCACAGAATAGCTGCGGCCTCTTTACTGACAGCTCGGGAGAGCTCTGTTCACATCATCACTCTCAGCTGAAATGTCCAAGATTAGCAGAAGGCAGAGTAGCTCCGTTTCCAGGCCGGAACACCCCGTGTCACTCTGCAAGTCCACCAATACCGTTCCCGAAACTGCAACATACCAGGAGAGAAATACACTCCAGGCTGGCATTCCACAGGTATCAGCTTTCAGCATCACTGCTGTCCTGCAGCTGAGATGAGAAAGGCAAGGCGAAACAGCCCTGGCAGGATTCTTTGGAGTCGTATTTCTTTTGCATTGTAAAGCACTAAATGTCACTAGGAATTCCTTATCTACTGTCTTATCTGGTGGACAGTTAAACCCCTTGCAAGCCCCTCTAAAATTAAACAGCACACTCCCACCCGGATCAGGCCTGCGGAACAAAGTCTACTTAAAGTTTTATGGTTTGTTGCTAGTTGCAGGTGAGAAATATACCAGACTCCCACTGCACTTCTAATTCAGATAAATTTCTTCCTCAATAGGTACAGTTCATGCACTGTATCTCATACAGAAAGTAAGATAAGGAAGGCAAACAGTATTCTTCGTGAAGAGGCTGGACTTTGGAAGGAAGGCCTGAAAGAACCTGTTTTATTAGAGCAAATATGAAACTGCATTCAGATATTGTATGGAAAGGCCTGCTTCTAGCTATTGTTAATAATTAACATGCAAGTGCATACACTAGCCTTCAAGTATCTATTTCAGTCTAAAAGCCTCAACAGCAAAAGTCAGAGGGGAAAAAAAAAGACTAAATCAGGGCTAATTTATAAACTTGGTGCTTTCAGTCACCTACAGACTAATTCTATGATCAGCACGTAATGCAATATTGCTTTTAGGCAGAATCAAGGCACAAGAAATAGAAATTTAGTTTTACTTCCAGGTATGTGTCAGATTACTTGGTTTACACTGTGGTAGGTGCCTTTTTCTTTAATGAATGTTTTAAAACTTCATCCGTTAGTTCTCAAAATCTTTTGTAACAGTGGCCTTAGGATGTCCGGTTAATGCTCCTAAAATGTTGTTAAGAGTAGTAAGACTATGGACACATTAAATATGTATCTGACTTCTTTTAGTACAACAGCAGAGAACATTGATTGCTAGCAGAAGAGCCTTCATCTGGAAAGTAACAATGCTTGCAAACTTATTCACTGTGTTACTGATCACTTTGCATAATTATCACAATACAAAGAATTTTAAAATCAATTCAGCAAACTGGAGAGGGCATCAATATTATATGCCTTATTTTAAATATATATTGTTTTCTAATCTAAACTTGTCTGTCTTTCCTTAACCTGAATTTAAAAAAAAAAGTCTGCAGTAAGGAACTGTTTAGAATACTTTAATTGTTCATGGCTCTGTTTATCCTACGAGCAGCAAAGCAACCTCCACTGGTCACCTCCCTCAGTAAAAAGCATGAATACTGTCTTTGTTCTACAACTGCCAGCAGTACAATTTACATAAAAGACAATTTGGGAGAGAGAGGGACGTAACGCCACACAATTTTTTGTTATCTTTATATAGGAATTAAAACAAAAAATCTCAATAGCAAAATGGACTGGAACATGTTTGATTGGTTAAAATTATATATAGTGGAATAAATTTAAAACACCATTCCCTAAAGGGCAACATGAAGCAGTCTGCCCCGCATCTCTCCTTGCCCTGCCAACGACATCTGCTGTTGTACAAAGCTAATTTCTTCCTGATAGACTTTGCTTCTGCCCCTCCCGTGCTTCCTTTACTATTTTGAATGTTCTTTCAGGTTTTCTGGCAAGCCTCTGCCTTCCTTCCCAGGACTTCCACATATTACAGAGCTGGTTAGCACAATCGCGGAATTCAACCACTAACCAGAAGCTAAAAATAATCAAACACAAACCTTCCTGTAAACCCCCTTTCTTTTATTCCAGTACCTCCTCTTCAGGACAGACCTTTGTCCCATTTATTGAAGTTGCAATATTTTAAGGAAATAAGATGTAATGATTTTATCACATGGAACAATCCTACAAAGAAGTAGTGTTTTCTTACGAATTACACACAAGTGGAAAAGAAAATGAGCAAACACCAGACAAGAACTTAGGTCAGATTAGCAGCTGATGAAAATTCTGGTGTAACTAAAAAAAGCCCAACACACCCCAATTTATGTGCTGAGCTTAGGCAGCCAGTAAAGCTATGAAATGGCAACTCATCCTTCCAAAATATTCTGCATGTTCTCCTTCACCAACAGTGGAGCACTGGACTGTGAAAAAAAGTAATGACCATAACACAGTGGTTCTCATTAATACTGTCTGTGCATAGTCTATATTTAATGATTGTCTTTCAGCTATTTCTTTTGGGAGAGGTGAAGCAAGAAACTGTTGACATGATGTCAGGTGGGGAACTATTCAACAGTCTTTTTATTCTGTAAGTTATGGAAGTAAAAAACAGTACAGAAGTGTTACTTGTCTTGGGGCAATAAGCAGTCTGATATTAGGATTAGAGCTTGTTCTGTGCCTCCATTGTACAAGTGGGATGGCTCATGGGAGTCCTTGCCCCCTACTTAAAACTGGATGCAAGTATTAAAGCAAAAAATGAGTCATGTCCTATGATTCATTTTGTACATCGAGATAAAACTCATTCTAACTTGCTGACACTATTTATCTTCAGCTAAGATTAAACGCATTTGTTACTCAGATACCTAAACCCAGGAAATTGTTTGCATAAATAGCAGTAGCATTACAGATTAAGGGCAAGGCATGTAAACTGTGAAAGCTGAACTGCTCTTACAAAATTCACATCAACTGGCCACACTTGCACAGAATCTTTCCAGTATGTGTTTTACAAAACAGAAAGAATTCAAAAGTATGCACATCTGTGGCCTTCACCCTTATCATCAAACTCTTGAATCATACCTTTACATAATGAATTAAGAATTTCACATTCAATTTTATTTAACTATAAACATTTCTACCAGATGTAAGGGAATGGAAAATTAACTTCCAAATATGAATCAGATGCATATGAGTGGTCATATTGCATGCAAATACTTAGGAAAATAATTTTTGGAGAAGTCAATTGGAAAAAATAATTTCACATGGTCAGGCAAAGGAATAACCAGGTATCCTTGACTCAGATATCATGTCATTAACTTCTACATAAATTAGTTTAAACGACTATCTGAAATTGTAGGAGACTGAGTTAAATATCATAAAAGTAACTACATAAAAATACATATTTCCATATGCTATAAATTATCTTCAGTGTTCTAAATTCAGAACTGCAAAAACATATTCTATTTTTACCTCCCTGTACTCTTTTGAAAAAACATGCTTTACTCTTATGAGGTCTGGGAGTCATTGTATTTACCTCATCCAATAGTGCTGAAATTCATATTGATTGTAAAACATGCACAGAGCATGAACCATTAACCAAGAGCTACTTCCATCGAAACATTTCTCTGTTTAGTAGTGAGAAATAGCAGGTAACAATGCTTATACTCTAAATCTCTAAATGCAAATACTGGGCAAGAACACTTTACAGTTATTGTTTTTCAATGACAAATTCAATCCTTCCCTGTCAAGCTAGCTAGAAAATCATGCCAAACCACAGCATCAGAGAAACTGAAAAGAAATATACTGTGGACTGAACATCTTTTCATACAATCTGCAAGAGCACGGTATAATTTTTCCCTCATGCATTAGTCAATAATTTGGTCCTTCCATTTTACAGACAGTTAAAATCTGCAAGCTGTAATATTACAACAGTGCAATTGCTGAAGTATTGCTGTTCATTACTTCTTTAACTGTTTTTTGTTGCAAGATCTCGAGTATATAGTTTATTCCCTTCACATATTTAATAGCCTAATGAAGACAGCTTCATCAGCCTAAGAACAATACTTGATTCTAAGAAATTTCTCCATCAGCACGGTACCAGGGGCAGACTTGCTGCATCATGGTGGTAAGAAGATAATCTTAAACTATTGAAGAAATGCAGTAGAATAAAACTACTGCAAATTTTCATGAACTTAATTTTGCTTGGCTCAAAAAAAAAGTATTTTCACTCTTTGAAGAACAAAAGGGTAGAGAAAGAGAAATGCACAGTAACAGAATTAAATGTTTGCAGAGGTATTGCTATACAGCTTAAACTTCACATACTAGCTTTTCCAATTCCATATCATGCTCAGAACCACAAAAATGTCTAAGTAATTTAAAGTTTAGCTCAAAAAAAAAATCCTGAGGTGAAACACACTACAATTTAGAATTTGGAGAATAGCAAGTTCTGCAATACTAAGAAAAAAACTGTCATTACATGCACTATGACATGTTAAATGTGACTATGATGTATTACAATAGCCACAAATTTTGAGGCAGTACATTCACAGTACCGCAATTTATGCCAATGTAACTGGCAGGCATTTCTTGTTTTGGGTGAATGTTTCACCAAGCAAAGTTCAGTGTTTGTGTGCTGGTCAGAAGTCACCAGGCAGTCAGTCCTTACATGCAAACACGTCTATAGAAACTAAAAATTCATGACTTCTGCAGGAAGAAAGCAAGAAATGAAGTGACAGGATGGGCGACCTCAACCATGTGTACTGCACGGATTCAAAAAGCCCACGGAAATCCAAAGACTGAGCAATAGAGAAAAAATGTTATTTTCATTTTTGTTGCACAATATATTGATGCCAAGAAAAACAACAGAATTAAGCTCAGGTACTTCAGCCTAAGAAACAGCTTGGCTTGAGGTTAAAGTCTTTAAACTTCCATGAGGTAGAATAAAATCAAGTATCTTCTTTCCCAGAATATATTAAGCAGGACAAATCCAATTTAGTTTTTAAAGCTGTTGAAAACTCTTTTGATAGTAGTTCATGAAGAGATACTCTGTCATGAGAATACACCCAATTCCGTCCAGTCCAGTCATAGCGCTTGGGCCCACTAGAAAAAAAACACAACAGAACATCACACACTGTGTAAGTACATATTATTTCAGGAGACCTGCTGGAAGCCTGTATGCATAATGTATGCGACAGAGTGCCCAGGAAAAGGAACAGACAGCATGGGGAACGGCTGGTGGGCAGTCTGAGGAAGTGGAGCAGAAAAGGCCTGATATGTCAGGAACTACTAAGCCATCAAATAGAAATATCTGAAAGGTGACAAGATACATCAGTCAGTCCAAGGGGAGACAAGCACTTTCCCTTCCTGCTTTTGGCACTGATTTCCCCAAAACTCCTTCCTTTATCCCAATCTTCCCTCACGGATATAATTTTCTTGCACACAAATATCACTACAGATATTTGTACAATGCTGAATTAATGCCACTGATTAGTTCTTGCAAATATTCTAAGCACACCAAAGCAAAAATAATTTCCTTTTAGATGCAACAAAATAATTTAGCCCCTGAAAGCAAATATATTGGCATGTGACAGACTTACAACTAAATGCTATTTTTGTCTGTGCTATTATATTGTAATTGAATTGGTTTTTCCAGGCTTACATTAAGTATCAAGAAAGAAACTTGAACACCTGGGTTCTACTCCAGACCTTGCTATCCACCTCATTTTCCAAACATCAGGTGGGAGAATGACTCAAAGGTACTCACTGCTGGTAACATTAGATAAGCAAAGAAAACAGAAAGGAATGAAATTATTATCTGGGATAAATGGAGAAACCCTTGATTTTGTAGGACACATACCTTGGAACTCAGTCAACATGCCAAGTCTGCTAAAAAACAGATTAATCTGTACATACATAAGAAAAATCTGCAGGTTCTCTCTCTACAAGCATAAGCACTGATCTGAACCTTGACTATCCCGAGCTACTCACAATAGTCAAATGAAGAACTTTCCAATCACTGCTCAATGTATGAGAAGTTACAAAGGCAAGCATAAATCCAAGTCACTTTCACTGAAGTCTCACTGTCTGCATCAGAAGTAGTAACTTCTGTTTACATAAATAGCAGTAGCATTTATGTAAGCATTTGTTAAGCATTTATTTAAGTAGTAACTGTTTTAATCAGGGTTATGTGCTCCAGTTATTTTACTAAGTATTTCTCACTTCACCTCTGCAGCACAGGCTTATGTTTATACTCTCCTGCACCCAGAGAACGATGGAATATGGTCCTGTCATTCATAAAAATCAGGTTAAGATCTGTCATTTAATAGATGATAGAGAAATATGTATATTATCTGAACTGGTTTTAAATGTTATGCAGTAAATATCAGTGATAAGGTTACCACATGAAACACCTTCATAGTTCTATGAATCTCCAAAAGACTGTACAAATGTGACTTTCAAATTAACAGTTTAAGCAAAAATGCATGTTAATAATAGACTAAATGTATTGCTCATGGAAAGTCTGCATATATGTTTCAACCATAAGAGAAAAAAATTATAATATCATATTAAGCTATTGCTAACATTCTGTAAGGCTGAAAAGTCTTTTCAGTCAGGAGCTACATTAAATTGCTGCAATCACACTGCTGGCAGGTTGCACACATCTTCTGATGCCCCTTTTTTGTAACTGTCAACTAAGTAAAGTTTCACTCAGGTGTACGGATACTCAATAGCAAACAGATGACAAAATAAAATTCCAAGAAAAATGTCTCACAACTTGACAAATTAATCTCCCCTGGAATATAAGACTAAATGTCAACATTTAGTGTAAAAAATTCTCCAAAACATTCAATACAAGCAATTACTGGCAGCGACATTTCCTTTATTCAATTCCCAGCATATTGCAGTTAAGAAGATGACAGTTCAGATCATACAGTATTTGCTAGAGTTGCCTTTCAGAAGTTAGGAAATAAGTGAACACATAGCATCATGTTCCAGGAAATACCACTGTTTATCTAACACCAGTTAAGGGAGTACAAAAAGGAAAAATTTAACTTTTTTCCTCAAACTCCATTTTCTGGAGCACATATGTCTTAGCTCGCCTGGAGCTAAACAGACGGGAATTATCTGAATTTTGGTTTTTATAAAGAGATGAAGCTCGTGTGTCAGTTACACAAAAATATTATAAGCTCGTTCCTTCACCATTAACACTTATCAGCTCCCTGGGTTCTTTTCAAGGGATCATGGCAAAGAATACAGATTTTGAGGGGGGACAGCTACAGCATTTTCCCACTTATATGGCTGCCCTCCTTGCTGAAACCAAGCATAAAACCTGAAATGGATCAAAACACATCATTAGGAAAGGCAGAGGAAGCAGCTAGCTAAGTCTCCTGTGAAGTGCAGAGGCTGGACAAAAACAACCAGTGTGGCATACATAAACATATGAAGCAGGAAATCCCACAAGCTTAAAAGGGAAGGAGCCACCCTGTTTAAAACACAAAGAGAGGTTTAGATGATGACATCATCATCACTCTTTTTCCAACAGAAGCTTTGTTTGTTTCTTTTTAATCATTGCTGGTAATATTTCCTATGAGTAAACTATATTCCTATAGGCAGTGGTTTTGGGCTGAAACAGCATATGAAAATTCTTTGTTACACATTTCCTGTAACAATTAATTTAGGTATGCCAGTAATACTGCAGTGTGCCCAAAACCCTGTACCAAACCATTACTGAATATTTAGATTATATCACATTTTAAGACTATGCCTAGTAGAAGGGTTATTTATGAAAAGGATATTACATGATCATGCCATGCTATAAATAAGAGGAAATACATTTCCACCCAGTCTGCAGATATTATGTAACTAACTTACCTAGTGGGTGAGGACAGCCAAATCTGCCGGTTTGGTGTTTGCTTATTGATTACGTATGTTCCCATGTCTCCACCCAATTTAATTGTTAGTACTCCATTCTTAAAAGACAAAGAAAGTAAGAAATAAAAAATTTGTATCCCGCTACTTTGACAACAATTACTTCACCTGCACTGGCAGAAACTTACATACCTGTATCCAATTCTCAACCATCTTCCCAAACAATAATAGCTAAGGAGAATGATCATTAAACCTAGCATATCTTTGAGTCTGACCAGAAGGTCTAAAGTCTAGATCAGAGTTTGATTTTAGTGTGTTTGTACCATTCACAATGTTACTACTTAAATAATATTCTTGAGCTTGGACCTGGCATCCTGAAAAGACCAGACCATTGCAATTCATTTTGCAATGATTAAAACATCATCCAATAAAACTTTTTTATATTAATGAACAATGCAGAACTGGTGTGGTACAAAGTCAAGAAGCTTTATGTGTCATTGCCAGATTTCTGAGCCATGCAGTTCTACCTTACTTTTCTTCAGTAATGGTAACAGTTTTACAGGGAACAAACACATATTTTTCTTGATAATTTGGATTCATTCCTGAAAAAATCCTCCAGTTCTAAATTCCATGACTCTGGTTTTCCATGAGTCTGGTTTTGCTGTGGTTATGTCACCTTTACACAATTATCCTGGTGAACATTTATCTTCTCTTTCTTGCTCATATTTCTTACTGACAACATAATTCATGTTTCTAGTAACTGACAAAAATATTTTCTGTTCTGATTTTACGAGTGAAAAAACAACAATATTTGGACTGGAGTTGATCTAAAGGTGATCTGAATTATACTAATTTAAAAGGGAAATATTTCTACAGAATGCAATGTGACGATTCAGATAATAATTTATTTAATTCACAGTATCTCAAATACTTCAAGGCCTATGGCACAACAAAGCTTCTTTAAGGGTATCATACCTTTCATGCTTTAGTCAGAAGATACTACTAGAGGTACATATCATTGCCTGGCTATTTGCTATGTATAAACACTCACTATGGGGAAAAATACTTTCAGGCATGAGTATCTACTGCCTGCCAACATACTCTGTAGCACAAGCAGCAACTCAAAGCTTCCTTCCCTTACAAAGTAACTCAGAGGAACATATCTCAAGTAGCACTAGGCTTAAAATAATGCTCTTGGGATCTGATTTTTTACCTTAGTTTCCCTGCTCTTTCTGTGCTTAAGGCACAGAATAGGTAAATCTGTGATAAAAGCTATAAAAATAAAAGTGTTTTCTGGTTACAAGTCCCATCAGGTTTGTCCTGCCAGCTATTTCTATTGGACATTAGTACAGTGCACAGAAGGGCAAGAACAAGCTACTTCTCTGGTTGTCAGAATTTCAAGTTTTCCATATCTCATGGTCTTAGAATTGTAGAGATACAGCAGAATAAGAACAGGATGGAGGATTAGGCCTGAATAATGATATACAGGTTCTGTATATAGCATTCTTCTATGAGATTTGTAATGCCATACTAAGTATTCAGTGTGCTACATGTTTCTACAGACACACTATAAGTAAATAGATTTTCAAAAAGTCAACAAAAAATTATACTATTGTTTATACTGTGTAACAGCTGTTAGAAAGTATTGTTCCTCCATCCTTGCAAGGTAAATAGAGGTTAACCTCTACTGATATGTTGAAAACATTTTCTCATATATTTTACAGTACTTCTCAAATACTACTCAAAATTCAAGAAAATATTACTTGAATTTTTTTAAGAGTTTAAATTGCAAGATACTTTTACCATATTTTAAGAAATACTGCTGTATATATTTTGTACTACTGGATGAATGTTTGCTACCTCCCGGTAACAAAAATATTTTTCTAAAGAGATTCTTTTTTTTCCTGAACACGAAAATATAAATTGCTCAAAGCACTCACAGTTACAACAGCCACAGCAGACCTTTATCACATTTGCCACCTTGTGGTTTCTTGCAGCACTGACCCTGTTTGTTTAGAATTTAAACCTGGGCTATTTAACCCTCTCCTTTCAACAGAAATGACAGCATATTATTAATTGTCATCATCCTGTCTATATAGTAAAGGACCACTGATAAAAATTAAGATGTAAAAGTATTAGCTCTTGAGCTTCACAAGTCAGTGTCAAACATAATCCACCATACAGTAGATGGAGAAAAAAAATTATGACATAACTCATCTGCTTAGCATAATGAAGTGTTTAATAATACTAAAAAGGTAAATTTCAACTATTGCTTATTTTTGTCCTAGGACAGTTACATCAGGCTAATAGGTACATTGATCTCCTAAAACATACTGAAGAGTAACGTTTTAAAATGCTTTCTACCAGAAAAGCAATTAGCTGTAACATTATCTATATACTTAATTAAAGCAACAAGTAGTATTTGCTAAACAGAAAGCTACTGGCAATATGTTATTTTATATCTTAGCTATCAGAAATACAGAATGAAAATTATGATGACAAAGCTACACAAGGAAGTCCAAAAACTACAGACTTTTGTTTTGGTTTTGTATTTTGCCCAGTGAAACCCAAACCACCTGATTCAACATTCTGGGGCACAAAAACATAACTGACAGTGCCAGCACAAAGCAATCTCGTTGTGGTTAAGACATGAAGAGAGAGCAATAGTTATGTGACCTCAAAAAACTGCAGTATTGAAAAACCTGTGTAGCAGACAGTACTGTAGGGAGAAACGGTACTCTTCTCCAAGTCATGTTCAGGGCTGTAAGACATAGATCACTTCAGGAACTGAATTTATAAAAACACTAATAAATCCCCTCTACAAATAACACAAACATTTTTGTTCTGAGTCTGTCACGCCTGTATTTGAGTAACTGACTACTGAAGGCTCCAGCCATGCAATGTCTCCTGTGACAGTAGCCTCTTCCCCATGTGTACGCTCTGGTCTCACTTCTGCAACAACCTATCCAACACTGCACCCACCTGTTGCTTCTCTCCACCACAGGCTGTCATTAAAGCCAGGACAAACATACACTACCTGGTCAATACAAATGCTGCTTGTCTGTATTCAGGGCAACCAAAGAAACTGCTCTAACAGTTACATGAGATGTACTGTGCTATGTAGTACACCAGAAGGGAACTGACTGTGCCTGTTTAGGAAAATTTATAGAACAATGTGAAATAAGAGAACAGTTTCCATCTCCACTGTGCTCATTTATTATTCAATATTATGTCTTTCTCTAAACATGAAAAATTTTGAATCCCTAAATCACACAATGGTATGTGTTGCTTCTCACCAGAATTGTTGCCCTGGTCAGTATACAATAAATGGGAAAAAATTCATTGCATTTTCAGTATCAGCACTAAGGTGACTAATTTAAAATTCTCCTTCAAATAATAGGAAAAAACCCCTACAATAATTACAGTGGTAATATAATATTTAAAACATACCTCTAGAGAGACATCATAATCTTCTGGGGTAAAAGGTTTATCCGCCAGGTCCTCAAAGAAATCTGCTAAGGAGTCCAGTGTTTCTTCAGCCAGTTTCTCATAGGTTGTCTCATCTAAAGAGCTACAAATGACATAGAAGTCCACAATTAGGAGGAAAAGCATGGAAGACAGCATTCTCCCTATAATAAAAACATACCAAGACCACAACTTTGGATGAAACTGTAACCATGAAATGATCTTCTAAAACAAGTAGTCATTTTTCTTAAGGTGATGTAACTGACAATCCACCTTATCAATGGAAGTGAAATTTTGAAATTAGTTGATATTAGAGATCTCTTAACTGAGGAAAAGATACTTGCTGCCTTAGATATACTAACCCCATTTAGTAAACAGCATCAGATTTTAAAGTAAGGAATTTTCATAATAGGACTTTGTTTAAGTTTTGAACTCTACAAATAGAGACAAAAGCATCTCCCATTTAGAAATATGTCATTAGGCTCTACAAAACTTGCTGTAGCTATACACAGTTTAGAAATGTCAGTATCACATGTCATGTTTATGCATAGCATTTGCCTCCTCAACTGGAATTACCCATGCAATTAGATGTTATTTAAACTGTGCTTATGAACTAACACTTATGAATTACAGACTACTCCAGAGAGTCTCAAAGCACCCTTGTGGCCATTACGTAAGGCTTAAAGCACCTGTGAGACCAATTCTCTTTCAGTCTTTAGTGGAACCAAGAGCAGAACAGTTTAATTAACCAAATGTAATTCAAATCACGTAAGCTGTTCCATCTCTATCAGTGTCAGCTTTCAGCTGAGTGTGTAAAGGGGTGTCCCTGCCAGCAAACACTTTGGGAAAATAATCTCAATTTTTGCTAATACTTATGGCAATGAAACAGCTGCTATGGGCTGAATATATAATATATATCAGTTCATAACAGAAACTATTAGAAAAGTTTCTTATCCAGTTACTGAAATATACTCTATGCCACTGATGTGAAGGACACCACAAAATGCTTTGGGGCATGGGGAACAGAAAGCCTTTGGATCGGGCAGGATTCATGTAGAGGTTCAGGGTCCACTTTAGGCACCTGAAGGCAAGAGCCATTTCAGACATCTGCATAATCCTTTATTGTGTCTCCAACTACTGCATCAGAAGGGAGCAGTCTCCAAGAGATGCTGTGTCACATTCTCTCAGAACAAGCAGAAATTTCTCATCCTCTGGCACATGTGAAATGGTGCTAGACACCTGTGTTTAGGTACACAATTTTGTAATTTGTATATTTGCTAAGTGACTTCGCAAATACACACAAAATGCTTTTAGCTGAAACTGTAGTTGTCCTTTACATCATGTCAACATTACATTAGTTTGGTAGTATTAGTACATATATAAGTTATTCTAAAATACATAACCAATATTTTCATATGAGTACCTCAAAATGTATTTTTACCTTGTGCCACTCAGAGTTCTTGCATTTCTCAAATTCATGAACCAAGCAGTCCTGCTCTTCACATCTGAATAATATTGTAATTGCTGTTTAAAGTAAGCAGAAACAAAATGGAATTGAAGTTAAAATGTAATGAATTATAAACTATGTATTTATCATATAAATTAAACAGCTCCTTTAAGTCCTTTCCATCCTCAAGTAAAATGTTCATATTCTATATTGCAGGGCTAATATGGAAGGAATTATGCATCTTTAGTCGTCAGATAATTGCAGCAATCTAGAATTATCCCTGTCTTCATTATGCAAGCTAATGGAATAAAGCCCTACACCCTCTCATTCATAGAAGAATGAACTAAGAAAAGAGAACTATTCTAACTTTTCTATTGCTCTACCACAGAATTACTGAGCAACTTCGGTCTATTAAATAGCTTAGGCTCAGATTTTCCTAAGTATCCACTACTCAAATGCTGCACTACCAACAACATGCGTCCCTCTGATGGAAGTCAGGAACGTATTACGCTGAAACAAACACAAACCTTGGATCATCCTTATGTACAAAGAGCCAAAACCACTTCAGATCCCAGATTTCCAAATTATGGAAAAGCTGTATCCCCAGGCCAGACACAGTAGTAGAAGTATTTATCCTATCCAGCAGGAAAGGAAGACGGCATGATTTGCATTTTCTTCCTAACTGGCACTGACCGTTCAGCTTAATGGTAGAACAGCACTCATGATTACTTTCTGTGTACTCATGCAAGGTTCTGAAAACTTCAGACGGAGCTGAAAAGCAAGTGACACTAGCAAAGGAGCTATGTCAGCCTCTCTTCAAGAACGGCCGATCTCTCTCCATGTGGCGCAACACCTATCCGCATGTGTTAGCAATGAGCTGCCTGTTAGTCCAAAACCACGACACAGGCAGAAAGGACAGAAGGGCGACACAAAGATACCGGCCGACAAAATACACCACACTGCTTATATGCTTGACTGCATCCTTACCCTACAGCATTTTATACACGCTCAGAATCAAAACCTACAAGACCACGAGCACGTTCAAGCTCTGTCGAGGCTGAGGCATTAATTCCATCAGTGTGCTCCTATATTCGGTTTGTGACTGGAGGCTGCCAAGAGCGGTGTCAGCACACAGCCGGCACCTGCCTCCGCGTACCACACCCGGCTGAGGGCGGCCAGCACCGCCTTCTGCGCCTGGAGAGGGGCAGCAGAGGAACGCACCAGCTCCGGTGTGCGCCAGCTCCCGAGGCACGGAGAGAACGAGAAAGCAGAAGGCAGACGGGAGAGTGGGCAGTAGAAGACGCGCCCCGCTGCCGGCCGGCCTGCGAGGAGGCGTCCCGGCGGCGGCGCCGGCCTGGCTGCCGCGGGCTGACACAGACCTGCCCGGAGCCGGCGGCCGCCTAGCGAATCCCCGCCTGTAGCCCTTCCCTGCCTGCCCGCCCCAGCCGGGGCTCGGCCACGGCCGCTCCGCCCGCCGCGGCGCAGGCCGCGCCTCGCCCCCGCCGTCCGCCCGCCCCTGGCTCACCGTGCGGCCGCTGCCGGCGGCGGCTGTGCCCGCCCTCGGGGCGTCCCCGGTGCCGCCGCGCTGCCGCGCCCCGGCCGCCGCCGCCGCCGCCCGTCCCGCGGCGCGCACAGCGCCCGTCGCCCCCGCCCGCCACATAGCGCCCGGGCCGCTGCGGAAGAGGCGGGGCGGGACAGGGCCGGGCGGCCGCCCGCCACCGCCTCCCCGCGGCGGCGCGAAGGGAGCGGGGGCCGGGCCCTGAGGGCGCGTTCGGCCGCACGGCAGCGCCGAGCAGAGGGAGAGTGTGCGGGTTTTCCCTTCCTCCCAGCCACTGCTGTCTCCAGCCTCAGCAGCGCCAGGATAAATCAAAGCCAAGCGCTTTCGCTACCGAGACAGCACAGGTGTATCGGAGCCGAACACGGTCTGTCCGCCTCGCAAGGCTTTCGAGGCGGCGGGGCTTTCCCCGCCAGCCTTATACCGGTGTCTTTCCCTCGTCTCTAGCACGGCCTAGGGACCCGTTTCCTGTCCCTAGGAAACGGGTGCCGGGCCCGGTGTGCTGCTCAGGCTCCCCTCGGCGAGATCTGGACCCCGACGTGTCAGAGACAAGGAGCGGCCTGCCCCCGCTGAGCGCCTCCGGCTCGCCGCTGCTCTCAGAGCAGGCAGTGAGCGCTCTGGGCCAGTGTCTGCGGGCATCTGCTCACGCACAGCGGCCGCGCTGCGGAGATTTACAAGGAGCTGGCCCCTGGGGTAAAATAGCAATTAGAAGCCACACTACGCACAAGCATTCACTCAGGGACCCGTTCGAGGACTATTTTCTGTGACAGGAAGTGTTCTGTTCTACATCCTGCAGGCAAAATGTCTCGCTGAGCCGATGAAGGGAAAATAAAGCACATAATTTATCACACCTGACATTTTCCACTAAGTTACATAAATGCTGATGATGCCATACTATCAACAGTATGTGAAGATGTAGAGTCTCAGCCAGACATGTCGTATTGTTGCTTAAAGTGAAATAAATAAACTAGGTTCGCCAAATAGATGAGAGGTAAGAAATAATTTCTATAAAAAAGGTTTCTTCAAAAACCTACACAGTTTCTATAGGAACACTGACAGGTTTCACTTCAGAGCCTTCCACTGGACAGGACCAAAAGCTTCAGAAGCCTACCGCTGGTTACTGTGTGATGCATTTTTATATTTCAAAAACTCTTAATTAAAGTAAGCAGTTAGTTGCTCTGAGCCACCTGATCTAGTTGAAGATGTCCCTGCTCATGGCAGAGGGGCTGGATGAGGTGGTCTTGAAAGGTCCCTTCCAATCCAAATTGTTCTATTGATTCTGTGATCTTCCACCACATTAGGGAATTAGTTATCAAGTTTCTCACCAAGATCTGTAATTTTATAATACTTTTCTATAAGCCAAAATTAATTATTTTACTCTACACAAGGCAAAAAAGCTCAAACAAGCCCCTTGCGCAAATTTCAACTGAAGTTATGAAGACTTTTTTACCTAAAAGCTGTGTGTATCAAACTGGTACCTAACTCAGCCGGCTTCTTTTCTGTTTTCAACAGACTCCTGTGTGCTTCTTTGTGAATTTTACAGGATGTTACTACCAAGCAAGGATCAGTACACAACTGCTAAAGGGCTCTAATTACGGATTAGCAATTTTAACAATAGTTTTTAAGTGTTTTTAATCTTGATTCCTGTCCCTTAGGAGCAACAGGAACAACAATTGATGTTGTTCATATCACAATACTGGCATTAGTACCTTTTTATGCTGGTGTAAAATACTTGTGGAGGAGTTGCAGATGCAGAAGCCCTGTAGGGTCATGCCCCACACATTCAGTCTGGAAAGAGCTGATAGATTTTTTTACTTAAAGCAAATATTAAATGTTTCAGCAAATGTCTTCTATGAAGAACAGGGGGAGTGTGCTACTGATTGTTCTTGTATCATTGTCTAGTGGAAGGGTTTGGGAAAATACTCTTGAGTTATATGCAATTAAATTGCCCATGACAAAGAGATTGGGTACAAAAGACTGATTGTGTCTCAGTCTCTGAATAGTTTGGTACAGACATTCTGGTTTTGGACAGAATTGTTGCAGTTAAGTTGTGAATCCTTTGGGTTCTTCCTAAGAACAAGTGATTCAGATGCTATAGTTACTCGATAATTGGGGAACATTGATAATTGGGGAAAAATTGTCATGTGTGTTCTTTATGAAGGTTAATTGGGTGCTAAATGTTTTTCCCCAAATGAGACTAATGACAAGTATCTGCACAGAGACACATTCTAAATATTCTGTACACTGTGCATAAAGGAACAGACACTTGGCAGAGATGTACAAAATGTTTTACTCATGGGACATGAAGATTGGTTTTACTTTTCTCAGAGCTGCAGAATAATTTTCTTCCTGAGATTAAGCAGTCCAATTTTAAAGCCTAGAAAAGTGGTAATCATGAGATACAGGCTCAAAACCAAAGCAGTTTCTGTAGTTACCCTAAAATAACTTCCCATATTGATAAAACCTGAAATGGTTTTATAAAGTAGTGCCTATTGAGTATGTTCCTTTGGCTTTCCTGCTCTAATTTCAAGATTCCCCTTATCATAATAGAGCTGGTAAAGACAGATTCCATGTTTGTCATATCTCAGGAGGCCTCTTAAGATTTTCCCACGAAGGTAGAGAAATGCAAGAACAATTTTGTCTAGTATGGATCAACAGCAGGATGACAGGTGTGATAGTCTTCAGAAAAAAATCGTTTATTCATCAATAAAACTATAGTTTACAGTAGTATTTTCTAAATAAATTATAGAATTTCTCTTTTACAAGAAATAAAGTAAAATCAAAAATATTTCAAGGACAATATATGTACACAACATAAGGACTTGTTATAAATAACATTTTTATCTCCTTTTTACCAACAGTGAAAGTATCTTTAGAAGCTCATTTTCATATGGTATGAGCAGATATTTGCCCTAACCCTCATACAACATCAGTTCCAGTTTCCACTGGTGTGGACCTAAGCAATTAGAATGGAGTGGGTCAGAAAAATGAAATTTATTTTATTCACCACTGTGCTTATTTTTAAATAGGTAAAATAGGTAATAGAATTTGCTTGTGCATAGTTACAGAATGCATGCAAATGAAACTACTAGAGAGCTGATAAGAAAATATCACTTCAGAGTCCAAAAAAGGTGATTGGCATTATTGTAGAAAGCAGCCTGAATACAGAGTTCTTCACAGTTGAGCAAGCAACAACAGATGACAGCAGAGTGTGGAATGTTTCATATCATTTTTGTCAAGTCCATCAATTCTTTCTATGGTTCAAAGATCCTGGCACTTCTTAGAATTAGTTCTGTTGATTATTACTCTTTGTCTATTAGGCTCAGCAAATTCCTTCTTCTTAAACAAGGGGTGCAGAAAGTGCTCTTCATTAACCATGGTCACTTCCCTTAGTTTTACTCTTCATATATTCTTTGTTACTGGAAATACAGAAATGATAAGTTAAGAGTTGTGTTTACTTGTTTTCTTACAGAATTATACATAGGTAACATCTTTCTTCCCCCAAACAGGCTGCAGTACAATTTGGCAGTGATTCTCTTATGACCTTGGGCCCTGATCAAAAGCACTGGGTCTCTTGTACAACATCTGACCCCTATGGGTTTTGCAGGCATTGCAGTACACTTGTATTATGTGAACTAGAACTACTTGCTGCTCCAAAATGCTGAACATTCTGGATATCGGAGAAGACAGAACAATCTGAGACCACTCAGCAATTCACAACAGGTTATTTTTATCTTGCAGAACTGTGGTATTTATTACTTAAAAGTAGCAGTCTTCATATATCATGAATATTAGTGCTCTCAGCAGAAGCATGGTGTCTTTCCCCAGGTGAAAAATCATACCTATCAAAAAAAAACTTTCAGGCACAATTAATGTTCAAGTCAATGTGGCAATCATTTGATTTCACAAAAAAAAAGTTAAAAATATTTAATAATCTTAATGGATCACAGTTTTCTAAAGTACCCTCATGTATAGAAATAGTTGGTCACTTCTTGGCATCCCTGTGGAGTTAGAGATGAACCGAAAAGAAACTCTTCCTTGCTGAACATTTTATTATGACAAATCAAACTAAGGATGAAGTGGAGACGAAGAATATATTTCAGTAAACTGGATGCATCTCAGCTGATATACCCAAAATGAAGCAAGACACAAAATCAAAACAAAGGGATCTGCAATGACCTTAGTCTAAAACCTTATTAAAAAACATTACAAAGATGTAAGGTTACATTTATTAAACAGATTTTTAAGGTCACCTTTACCTTATGCTTTTTGATACAAGCACTTAACTAACCTTTAAATAGTTTGACAACAGTTTAATCTTGATTATGAACAAAAAATCTCTGAAGGCATTTCTTAAGCTTATCTCAGAGAAATGTAACCAGTAGATTTAAATCAATATTTTTATTATGACTTCTAGCACAACCCTTGAACCTTGAGGAATGATATTTCAATATTATTCTATGAAAACTTTAAACTTCCTACTGTATTGTGCACCAGTGTTAGGGTGTTCATAATCACCGATGCTACTGAGCACAGCGCCAGTCTCTCAGGTGCTGTTCCCTCTCTCTCTCAGAAACGTGGTCTGGCAAATAGAGTTGATGAACATATTAGCACTTGAATGTCTTAAGGCAGTAAAGTACTTAGAAAGTACAGAACAATTTCATACGTGAAGTGAAATTGTTGTGAAGTGAAATTGTTGGACAAGTGAGTAAAATTAAAGAAAGTGGTATTCTAAAATCAATGTGATGTAAAGCTAACAAGGACTTTCAATTAATTTTACTGCTTTTCACAAAGGTGACTATTGGTATTGCTGATGCTGGTTTTATGGTATTCCACTAATTATGCAATGGAATTATGACTAGTTTATTCTTGTTCTTGTTTCCTTTCCTCTGACCCTTCCAAAGCATTTCAATGAAAAATTTCAATAAAAGATGCATGACAGAGTTGTAGAAAAGAGACCTGACAATAACTTGTAACAACTATCAACTGTATGAGTCAATCACAGAAATACTCTTGATGGTTCTAATGTTCTTTTAAGAAGGTGGGATTTTCAGATATTCATATTTATGGCAGGTACAGTCCAGTACTGTATTATTCTAGAAAGAAATCCATCTATTTCAAGGCTCAGGACATGATCCTCTAGGCAACACTGTATCTACTACACAACTTTTGGATTTCACTGATTACAGATAAAGGAAACATCTTTTTTTTAAAATAAAAACTGAGTTTGGCTGTAGCAATTTGGTCCAAAATGATAAATAATGCACAAATGACACTACAGGAATCATTCCTGTAATCACTGCCTGAGATGTCTCACACTGTGTATATAATGGATTTACAATGTTTGTGCCTACTTGAGGCTGTCTTGGAGCATATTTGTGCTCCAGTTCTCTTTCCATGGATATGTTTTTGAGCTGATTGATTTCTTCTTATGGTGTTTAAAAAGCCCCAGGCATGAGAACATGT
This sequence comes from Zonotrichia albicollis, assembly GCF_047830755.1. NCBI lineage: Eukaryota > Metazoa > Chordata > Aves > Passeriformes > Passerellidae > Zonotrichia > Zonotrichia albicollis. The sequence goes on from NC_133860.1 coordinate 52,393,303, forward strand.
GAAAATACGTGCTGGCATTTTAGCACTTGGCTTCCTCAGGCAGCATATTGCTTGTGATCTGAATTGGTACCTTTTTAATCTAATCAAGCACCTAATTGCTGTGCCTGATTTTCATGCAAGGGTGACTAAAATGTTCTTTCTTACATAATGTTTCTTCTGCAAGAGCACCTCTGCCAAACAACGTTTGACTGCTCATTTGTTTTTCACCTCCAACCTGGTTTCAGTTTCATGGGACACATAGGCCTCGTTTTTCTCTCTCTTTTTTTGGGATCATGCATGGATGGATACAGGGAAAACACAGATCACAACAGAGGAAAGGAGCAGTTAACTGTGCTGCATAAAACAAGTTGGTTTGCCCCTTTCAGCCTGAAACAAGTTCTGTTTTGAGGGGAGTGCTCAATTGGTTCTACCATGCGCACATAACATTTTAAGGGTTGTTATGCTCTCAGGGGAAAGAAAGGATGCCTCTAAGTGAGGAGGTCATAATTCCTTTCTCATACTCTCAGTGTTCAGGTTCACTCTACTGAATTTTTCCACCAGTATCTTCAGAAGCAATGGTGAGGCAGAGAAACTGAAGTTTCCGTAAAAAGAGCAACATATCAAAATTTGAGGTATGCTGTGCAGTGTGACGGCACAACTTCTAGCATGTTTTTACATGTATTCTGACTAGGAATTGCTTTAATTTCAGCTGCACTTTTAATTATTCCATAGCAGCACCCTGAAGACAACTACACTGTGATTAAAATTTAATTGAAATTATGAGGAAGAGTATAGAAGAAAAGGCATACTGAAGAGTCAAAGTTTTGACAGCTTCTAAACAAGCATTTTATAGACCAATAATTGTTAATCTGCTTACCTATGCATCTACAGCAGCTTTGAAATACATAATTAATCTTCAATATTATTTTAAGACTTCAAAATCCTATAATAAAATTGGCATTTGGAAATAAGCTGCACCATAAGTAATTTTAAATGTAATAATATAATCTATACAATTCTTCTGACACAAATCATAGCTACACTAAACCAGGCTCTAAATATACTGGGCTTGCTCATCACTACAGTTATTCCGTGATTTTATTTTACTGATGCCTTTACCAACCCATATCTTCAGTAGCAGTGACATTTAAATATAAATTTTATGAACCTTTCCTTTAACAACAAGAGGCAATGCTGTATTTTCTTGTGTAAACTTCTGTACTACCCAAGAATTTTGCATTGTAGTTAAATATACAGAAGTATTCTGTAACAAAAAAAAAATTCATTAATGAAATCCTATACGCAGGACATACATTTATTTAAGATCCTATACACTGGACACATATTTCTTTATTTAAGTCCTATATTTACCACCAGATGACTTAACATATACAGCATCATAATGGAAGAAACTTAAAAGTTTTTCACTGCTATTTACATGCATTTCCTTTTTCTGTTGGAAGTATAAGGGAAATCAAGCTTACTTGAAGTAAATCAATTAAATACCTAAGCCTTACTACTTACTTACTTACTACTACCTAAGCCTTACTTCTTACTTACTGATTTTACTGATATTGTAGTACAGTATATCAGCTATCTTTATAAATAATGTCACGGGAAGGCAAAGAAAACACAGTAAAATAGTTTATAATAGCATGTGTTGCTTTTTAAGCTAGAGAAAACTCAATCAAAAATTTGATACTTCACTGCAAAACAGAAGGAGTAAGGTGACTTTTATTCCTTACTTTTTAAGTGGAATTATCACTTTTAAGGAACTCCATGGCGATGCTGGACTAAGGTCTTCAGGATTGTTTGCATTGTTAAGGAACTTTTGCAAGACTGGACTTCTATATTTTTCTAATCAAATGCCACTGGACACTGAGACACTAACAACAGCATTTGCTGTCAATGCATGAACTGAAACCAGTATATAGGGCTTCAAGGCAATTTTAAAAAGAGGTCAAATTTTTTTTTACAGAGTAAGAAGGAAACCCTGTTTTGTAGATTTCTACATCAAAGTGCTAAATGGAAGTGTGTTACCTTCTCTGTTTCTGGTTTATATACAAGAAACCTGTTTATCTCAGACAGAATCATTTGTTTCCATCTGTCTGACCTATCATTGTATTACATATTCATAAAAGCAAGATGCCTTTAATGTTTGAAGTTAGGCAGAGAAACATCTCAAATTTAGAAGTATTTTCTACATCACTGATCTTCTATTTATTATTTATAATTATTAATTGTATTATTTATTCCTTCTATTTAATTGATAGTTAAAATTATTTGTATGAATTAATCAGTATTGTAACTATGTTACTAGAATAATTAGAAATCATTTAGACTTAGAAATCATACTTATTGCTCATTGCTTAGTCATATTCTAGTCATAAAAGCTAGATTTCTTAAGCTATTATCTGGGTTAAAAGGTTTATGAGAAAATAAACCAATGTAACTTAAAAGTAAACTTGATTTGAGAGTGTATGTAATGGTGCTTCTTAGAGTAGCAAGTTAACAAAATGCTAGTTTGAACTTGGTCTTTTATCAGAACTAAGGAATTATGGGCCCCGACTGGCCTTAAGTTGTGGTGTCCTGGAACAAGAATTCTTGTAACATGCTTTTACCAGGTACATTCTCAGTTTTGACATCAGCAGCACAGTGTGAGTTTGCTTGGAGTTCTCTTAATGTAACACCTCAAATCCAATACTATTGCCTGTAAGAGGAATTCTTTTTTTTACAACTTTTTTTTTCTGTTCCCCCTCACCTTACTTGACTATCAGAATTTCCATGCAAAACTGCTCAGAAAATGCCATTTTGAATTTACTCTTTATAGTAGATTAACATAATATCATTTTACGACAAAATTTTTTTTCTATACGTGGGACCAAAAATTCATACTTCTTAATTTACTAGTGGACTAAAATTTGTCCAAAAGATTTAGCATTTTGGCATTTCAAAACAGGAGGCAAAGACATCACAGAATTAATGAAGCCCAAAATTAAGCAAGTTAAGGTATTTTTCATGAAAATATGTAGTGGGTAAGACTACAGCAGCTTGCCTCGTGGTAGAAACACAAAGATTATTAATCACAGGCTTAAAGGAAAATCTGAGAATGCCATTTAAAACTACATTTTTCTCCTTGCATTTTCTCTTTTAAAAGTACATCTTGTAACCTTTCATTGATTTGCTTTATTTTTGAGATGTACATTAGAAATGACTAGTTTCTAGTGTTCTCAAAAACATGCATATTTTCCTTCTAACATGCATTTAATCATCCTCCTATAAAAGCAAAATTGCCTTCCTGTCAGCACTTATACTTTAGTACTATCAGGTTTTCCCAGCCACAGGCTAATTGCTGTTTCTAGGTCCACTGAAGGATATTATGGGGCATCAGGAAGTAACAGATTAGTAGATGGGACAGCATACTGTTCCTGTTTCTTCCACAAACACCTCAGTACGCATACAGGGTATTTGTGAATAAATTAAAGCTCACTTCCACAACAATCTCAAAACAAGTAGGCATCAATACACGGTGTGGGGACATGAGACAGAAAGCAGGGGTAAGTAACTTCTCAAAATGAGTTTGCTTAAGAAGTAATATGTGCTTAGCTATAGTATTCAATTTCCTTGAAGACAGCATACCTAGGGAGCTCAGGTCTGTGCCATTACCTTGATTATTGAATTTTGAATTTGTTTTTCTTCAGAGTGCAGAGAAAGGGTGCTGCTAGTTCCAAAAAGCATCTGTGATTCTCTCCACTTAAGACCTATTTATCCTATTTATTCTTCCAGACCTTTGCACAGGGGAATAAGCACTGGGTATTTGTATGACATCCAAAGTTGGGGTTTAATTATTTTTCTGTTGATATTCATCAGTGGAATAACCACCTACTGACTTCAATCTCCAAGACATAATAGTAATGAATGTTCTACAAGCTGGAAACTAACTGAAGAGATTATTTTCACACCTCAAACTCATACAGACAGCTTTACAAAAGGTGTTACCTGTGCCTGTCACTAGATTTTCAGAGCATTCCACCCTCTACCCTACAGACTTCAAACCTATAAAGAAATACTTCAGAGTGCAAAGTAATATTATTGTTAAAGAAGACTGTTGCTTTATAAACTGAATTCAAAAGCTATCAGGAATAAATTGTTTCCGTGTTTAAAGGGGGCCAAAAGAACAACAGATTGGCCCAGGCTAAAGGGACCATAAGAGGCTATCTAATTCCTCCTAACATTTTGTGGAAAGGCAGCCTGGATGAGATTATCAAGCATCACTGTCTGCTGCATCTTGAAAACCTCCTGTGATGGGGACTTTACCACATATCCCTGGGGAAGTTGTTCCAGTGAATCATTCATCATTATAAATACACGCTCATTGTAAATCATTCTCCTTAAATCATTCTCATTGTAAAGCCAGTTATTTCTTACATAGCGAGGAAACCTCCCTCACTACAACTTGTATCCACTGCCTCTAGAGAAAAGGAGGGTCTCAATACTATCTTCAGTCATGCCTTTAAGTTTTGGAAAACTTTGTTGAGGTCCCTCCTGAAAATTCTGTGGACTGAAACGAGCTAACTTTTACACTCTTTCTTCAAATGTCAAGTTCTCCCTATCCTTGACCACCTTTATGGCACTCCTTTGACTCATCTTCAGTCCACCCACATCTGTTTTGGAACTATGGGGGCCAGAACTGGGCACACTGCTCCATGTGCAGTCTGACAAGCGCTGGTGAAGTGGGATGGTCACATCCCTCTCTGTGAGCAGTGCCCCATGGATGCATCTCAGGATCCACTTTGCCTCAGTAGCTGCAGCAGTCACTGCTGACCTGGTGTCTGCCTGTTGTCCGCTGGGAGCCCCGGGCTCCTCTTGGCAAGGCTGTCCCACAGCTCACGGGACCCGGCCTGGCCGGGCTCTTCGGTCTGGGGCTCCCAGGTGCAGGGCTCTGCACTTCCTTGGTTGAACTTCACACAGTTCCTGTGGCCCCATCTTCCAGCCTGTTCGTATCTCTGTAAGGTGACTCTCCCTGCTGATGAGTCCCCCTCAACACCCAGTTTAGTGACACAGCAAACGTGGCGAGGGTGCTTTTGGTCCCATCATCCAGATCATTCATGGAGATGTTACAACTTGGAGCCCGGTACTGATCCTTAGGGGGCCCCCCTTGGGACAGGCTGCCAGCCTCAGTTCAGTAAAACAAGCTGATCACCTATGAGATGATTCCTGCTTATCTCATGGATCAGCCCCATCTAATCTATATTTGACATTTGTCTAGTTGTGGGACGTATGTCAAATGCTTTACTGAAGTGCAGGCAAGCAACATCCATTGCTTTTTCATTATTGACTGAATATGGTAATTTGTTTCAAAAAGGCGATCTGGTTAGCCTGGCATGATTTGTTTCTGATAAATCTGTGCTGGATATTCCCAGTCACTTGCTTCATTTAGTTGGTAATATTTCTTAGGAGGCTTGTTCTGCCACTTTGCCAGGGACTGCAGTAAGGATGCTAGGTGCTCTTTTGGGCCATTCTTACAGACAGGTATGAGATCTGCCCTCTTCCAGTCATCAGGGATGCCCCCTGATCTCTATGAACTTTCAAAAATGATAGGACAGTGGCCCTGCAATAATATCAGCCACTTCTGCTGATACTCTGGGGCATATTCCCTCCTGGGCCTTGCATTTATGTGGGTTGAGCACTTTGCAGGGCACTACTGGTAGGTCAATGTCTGTTGTTATAGCTGCTTGATCCTGCGAGCTACGGTCTAGTTCTGGCCACTCTGCTGACCAAGGAGGAAAGAAGGTACTGAGAACCTCTGTCTTGCCAGCATTATCTGTAACTTTTTCCCCTGCCTGGTCTAATAAAGGGCCATTGTCTTCCCTGGGCTTCTGCTTAACTGCTGCCTTAGGTTGCAATGCAAGATGTAACCAAAAGTATCCATCTGTTAAAACCAGGTGATGCAGTGTTCTTTATCTCTTCCATGACTCATCCCTGATAACTCCCTCGGGGCGGGGGAAGAGGTGGATATCTTCTCCTAATGGGCCATCAAGCCTCACTGCATGACTGATAAAATTACATCATCCCACTGTGAGATGCTGTGCCCAGGGGGAGGAACCAAGCATTCTACATCTAATTGGCCACTGGTATTTGATATTGTTTTGTGTCAGTGGAGGCAGGACAGACAACAACTCCCCTAAGTGTGCTGGGCTATTAAATTAGTAGCTATTAACTGAGTACTATGTGCACTCCAGCATTACTGTCTAAAGAAGAAGGAAAAAAACATTAGTGGCACAGCCTACAGAAAAAGAGAATGTGACAAACGTATTTCATCTTGATGTAAGATCAGACACAAACATGTTTCATCTGAACACATTAAATTTTTTTTCTGGACAATAATTACTGAAACAACTTCTGCAGGAATGTGGCAGAGTTCCAATTGCTGGAGGTTTTTAAGCTGCGGTGCAAAAGGGTGTTAGATAATCTTATCTAGGCTCTTTTTTCTGCAAGAAGTTGGACTGGATGATCTCTTGAAGCTCCATCCACCTGAGCTGTTTTATGATTCTAAGATAGTATGGATTTCTTAAGACAAAGATCAGGTAACTCTAGGGATAAGAAAAATAAAAAAATGCAACAAATTTTATCTAGAAAGGAAACAACCATGTATCTGTTAAACATTTATTAGAAATATTAGCAAACTTTCCTCTTTTGATTCTTCATCTCTGGTACAATTCTTGCCATGACAGTCAAGGGGAAATATTACTAGAATAATGTCAGAATCGTTTATGATTTATGAAAATAAGCCTTTGGGAAAAAAGGCCAAGCTTAACATACCTGCCCCCTACATTTATATTGACAATTTCAGAATTGCCAAAAAAAATTAGATGCAAAAAACTTCATTCAGTTGGGATTTGAATTTGGGTGCCTACTGCTTTTATGTCTGTGGAATGTGAGCTAGAGAATATTTGAAACACCAGTGATATGAAGACAACAAAATATAGACTTGGCCTTATCTTTCAGCAGTCAGATAAATTGCTTACTAGGAACTGAAACAGTAAAGAAAAAATAAATTTTAAATCAGCTGTCACAATTGGACAACCCTTCAAATCAGAAGAGGGGGCCATTAAAGTATTTCACATTGAGCTCAACTGGCTTCAAAATCAGTGGCATAAACACAGAACTTCCCAACCTGAGAAATTTTTATTTCTATATTGTGAAGTATTCTACATGAAGAGGAAAGATTTTGTTGTTGTTTTTGTTGGTTTGGGTTTTGTTTTTTTTCCCTCCAACAGAAACAACAGAAAACACCTATCATGAGAGAAAAACTGAAAGGTGTTTTGGCATACTTCACTATAATGCAGTAGTTAATATGAATATAAATTATTCAGGGACTTGCTTTGGCAAATCATACTTATGCAAACTTATGCATGTTTCATACAAAAAAAACCTCAATAAACCTCTGGATTGAAGTTGAGCACGTATTTTAATCATTTACTGAGCCTGAGTCAAAGCAATTACAGGCAAAAAAACCCCATTAGAAACAGTCTGACAACTTACCAAGTAGACATCCAAAACTGAAGCATTATCATTTTCCATTTCCAATGTGCTCTGTTCTGAAGTCAAATAGATGGCACTGTCTCCCAAAGTGAATGTTGAACTTGAAGGTAACCCTTTACTGCAAAGAGAAGGGAGAGTACAGTCAAGCAAAACCCCAAGTTACAAAGCTTAGTCATAACTGAAAATTTTAAAATAAGTTTCTCTATTAAACATGAAAATCTCCCAAATACTTGGAAAAAAGGAATGCAAATAAACAAATATAGATATGCTGGCAATGGCTAGATAACAGAACCTCACATTTGACTAATTGCACAATTTATTTTTGCATTTACTAAAATTTTATCAGAAAGTAATGCTATTACTGGGTTTCAATATTTATTTAATGAATTAAACTATGTCACAGTAAATGTGGCATAATTACATTAATCTCAAAATGCATTATTTCCACATTACACATGGTGTAAATTTTGGCAGCATTTTGAAATTCAAAATGGGGAAAAAAAGAGTTAGCAATTAGGCACATTGTAACATTAGCAACATTGGATTTTTCCATGCAGACACAGTTTACTAGCAGCCCTAAGTTCAGAAGGTAAAGGTGAGAGAACAAGAGTGTATTGTAAGGGAGTGGTGTTTACAGAGCAGGTGCATTCTATTACTTTATTCATTGATTGATTTTTTTGTTCTCTGCCTTACAGAAATAATGTGAAACTGCAAATGCATCTCCACACAAATCTCATTTTGTAACACACTTGGTCAACAAAGCTGAAACTCAAAGGTGTTTTAATGGACTCAGATGTCCCTTATCGCATATCTTACTGGCTGCCAGAAATTAGGCTCCAGGCTGCCTTGAAAACTCAACTGTTAGTTCTGCAGTGACATATTTTAGAAATTCTTACCTGTTTACAGACAAGGTGAAAAGCAAAAATTCTGAATTATAACTTGGTATGGAAACATGGTTACAGCCATCAGTCCAGATATGACAAATTTTCCCCTCTCTTTTTACTATTTTAAGTATATTTCAGATAGGATAGAACTTCAGAAAGGGCAAAACTAGCATGCACAATTAAACTTTATATGCAGAAACTAGCATGTAAAGTTGAAATTCAAATGCTCAACAAAATAATGAATCAATGTCATACTGGAATAGATCTTTACATTCACCACATTACAATGTTCTTTTATCATGTAATGCACTTGACATTTTTTTTAAAAGCAAGACTATTTCTCTTGTATTTGGATGACCTAGGTCCCATTGACTTAGCATTATTCTCATATGTGTAACTTGAATTGTACTGAGTAGTGTAAAAGAGTAAAACCAAAAATCTTGTAATTAATCTCTTAACAGCAATACACATGCTGTCAGCAGCTGGTAACTGAAGTTCAGATTTCTTCAATAGCATTATCATAGCTGCATTTATTGCCAGTTTTAATGCAGCCTGATTTTAATGATGTTGATAAGGCAAAACCATATTGGGGGTGGCACAGGAAAGATGAAGTGAAATCCCCTCACACACAGTGTTTCAGAAAGAGTGGTTTAGAGGAACAGAGTTTTAATACAGTTTCTACAGTGCACTGAGTTCTCATCCTTAATTCTTAAGTTGAATAAGAAAAACCAAGCAAAAAAACCCCAAAAGAACCCAAACACTTTTACAGGTATTTTCTCGCATTCAGCAATGACCAGCCATAAGGAGCATGCTCAACTATGCTGTTGCCCTTCTCTGGCTAAAACATTCTATTTGATCTTGGTCCTTAATTAAGAAAGAAAAAAAGAAGCAAAAATAATTCCATTATTAGAGAACTGGGAAAGCTTTGTTTTACTTTAACCCACAATTACACAATTGTTTCAATCATAGTCAAATTTTCTTTCCCATGGGGATACCCCCAGTGACTCAGTGCATCTGTTCATAGTGTTTGAGCATTCAAGCCTTTTTCAACTGCTTATTATCATGAAGCATGTGTGAATTTAGTCCACTTTGAATCAAATTCAAACAAAGTTGTCTAAGCTTCAGAAGCTAACAGTAGTGTGTGGACAGAGAGAACATTGAAATTTAACACACAAAAGTTTGTTTATGTAGAACACCAACTGGCAAAAGGGGTGCTTAATGTTCCTTACAACAGAAAAAAACCTATAATCCCTGTCACTGGAAAAAATTAGCAAAACAGCATTTCAAAGTCCGGATGCTTCAGGAAGCTTGACTGTGTAAGAGAACAAACTCACAATCCCTCAAAGCCTTCCAAAATTTCAAGTGGTCTCCACCAAGAAACAGCAATACAAAGCTAAGACAAAAAATTGAAAAATACATAGATAAAAGAAAGAAGGAGAAGGCAGAAGTCCAGATTACATATACATCTTCCAGAAATGAGGTATAGAATGCATAAAGAGAAAGAAGAATTAGATTTCATGTAGATTTTTTCCCTTAGGCTCAGATGTATGAGAAGAATTCAGCAGTCCTCCTTATTTAGATCACAGCATCTTGGCATTGCTCTTAAGAGGGAGGTGAAGTACCCCTTAATGCATCATGGGATTTTGTTTGGGTTTGGGACTGGAGAGTCCCATGAGACCTGCTGAAAAATATATTGAAAGAATATTTTCTATAATCTTGGGCTATTTAAACAAGAATTGCAAAACATCTCCAGTTTAAAACATTTTGAAATATTTTAAAGCAAGTTTCAAACATTTCCAGAAGCATCATTGACCTTCTTAGCTCTTTGCAATTCTAAAAGCCATGTCAAGTGAGACAAGAGTCATAGTGCTTAGGGCATTCAAATTTGTCTTCTTTGATTTAATTAATCAGTACTAATTGGGAAAACTTGTCTTGGAAGGGGAAGATATCTGTTATCACTTCTACTATAAAAACAATCCCTAATATAATATGTAAGTATTACATTTCCTAAGATAAAACAGATAATGAAGTAGTTTTAGACTAATAATTACATTTTCTAGTGAAAAACAGACCCTTTAGGTACTAAAATATCTTTGCACCAAATATAAACCTACTTGAGGAAAAGAAAATATTTGAAAATTTTAATAGAAGCAATAAATTGTCAATTTTTTTCTTTTACTAAAGGAATACTTGAGATTACTTATGATAAAACCACTTGACTGAGAAACAGCTTCATGGAAAAGAAAACAGCTGTCTTCTGACATACAAGGAGGCCTGCATTTACTGAATAGCATATGTCATGATTGTCTTTTTTTTATTTTTCCTTCTGTTTTTAGATCCAGTCCTTTTTGTGCTGAAAAATACAGCCATTTCCCTCTCTCCATGAATCTTCCATTTTTACTAATTCCTATTCACACTGTCTGGATAGCACCTTTGGTTTCCTTTTTCAGCAACTGAGGAAAAACTTGGTGAAAATAATCAGCTTGCAGCCTGGAAAAACACTCCTAATAAGTTGTATGAGCAGTTTCTCCCTTTCTACCCACAGATGCTGAGCACTCTCAAGCACAGAGGGTGCTGATCACCTTTCTTATGTTATAAGCCATTTGCCTCTCCTTGGGGAAGTATTGCATTGGATAACAGAGGGTAATTCTGAGGAAAAAACCCAAATAGGAAATACGGTGTGTGCTTCAAGGTATCGAAAAGTATTATTACTCTCTTTTTAATGAGAAAAATAATACCACTTGTTTTCTAAGTAGTATGGGCACATACAAATATCACATTATTACTAAGCACACAGGACTCTCATCCTTTATTACCTTAAACCAGAAATTTCTGACAGGTTACAAGCAAATTAATGTACTTTCTACTTTGTGCTATGTTACTTTGAATAACAATCAAAAAGCCTGATGAAGAAGATACCAAACTGTAATTCTAATAAATAACAAAGCAGAATGTCATAGTCAATTACATATTTAAAGATTGAAGGCAGGCTCACATTTGTAAACAAATCTTTAATTCAGGCTTTGTTTCAAAGACTGCTCCAAGCTTTCTGTTTTATCAGAGACAAATGGTAAAATGATGAGTCCTGCATCACATAATTTTCTAATATTCAAAAGAAGAACCAAAAGAAGATCTGGCAAGAAAAACCTCAGATCTGAATCTACAATTCACTGCATCATTGTAGCATGGGGGTTTTTTGCTAGCTAGCTAGCTTTTTTTTATGAGAGGACTGAAGTTCCTTGAGTGAACCATAAAAACATAAGTAAAACTTTAGATGTATATATTTTTTAGTGCCAAGAAGAAGGAATGACCTCCCTGAACTGATGCCAAAAGAAGTGGGCACAAAACAGCAGGTGCCCAGAATCTTATGGAAATTAGTTCATTACTGAGCATGCTTTACAGCTTTCTTAACTCCTAGCTTTGACAGGGAAGCTAATCCTCATGAATTGTACATACTGAAATTGTGACACCCACCCACAACTAATAATGAGAATTAAAAACTGCCTCCAGGCCCTAGCTGAAGAGGGCATACATAGATCAACAAAGATGTTATTTGGTAAGCCCCTATGGCAGATCTCTTGGCTACAGTGCAGATGTTTTGGCAGAAGATGTGGAGAGAACCACACATCTGTGAATGCTGGTCTGCTTTGTCAGAGAATGTGCCCTCTCATGATATGAAGTCCATACCTGGACTGCAGACACTAACAGCCTGATTTTCAAAGACACCCATGCTAATCACATAGCTGCCTTGCATTAGAGGTTATTTAATTGACTGCATCACTACTGGGACAACTTCACTGTTTGCTTTTCCTGACTGATGCTAATACAAAGCAGTTCTGTATTTTTATTTGATGCTTTAAGTACTCTATAACTTTATTTCTATCAAAGAAAAAACTTTGCGAAAGATCATTAATATTGAAGTCCTATAGGTAACACAAGTTGAAGTGAATGAGATCTATTTCTACTAATGTTTATTCATCAGTAGTTTTATTTCTTAAAGGTTGTGCAAAATTTTTTGTTCTGCAATAAAAACTTCATCTTTATTACACCCCAAAACATGCTTCATTCCAATTTTTATAGCAAATCATCAGACATTTGGAAGATGCCAAATCAGTGAAATTTTTTTCAATGCAATGGAAGTGGAAGCTGTAAATATCACTACCATCAATTAATGCTGCAAGTCATTTTACTTTTTATGTAAATACAGTTGTCCAATATTTAACAGGATGTAAAAACCTACTGCCTCATCAAGATTGCTTTTAAAATAACTTGATTTTTTTGGGCAACATGCAGTTTACAGGAAAGAACTACATCTTGGCACATTAGTACACTTGTCAAATTTATACATTGAAGAGTTCAGTCCAAATTTTTCCAAACAATATTCAAGATGCTTGAATGGCTACCCTTCTTGGTGAAAACAGGCAAAGAAATGGCTCAATACACAGTAAAGAGATCTGCAAGCAGCCAAGGTGACACAACACAGCACACTTCAGGTTCACAAGGGAGCACACACGCACGTACAATCTCCCAGTAAGACGTACTCGCTTAAGCATGGTATTGGACTCACACAGCTGAAATATATTCAAATACAACTCAAATCACATTTAACCTAGCTCATTAGCATCTGCACAACTTTTCGTAAGACATTCCTGTTTTGGTACTTCCGGATTAAAATCAAACAGGCTCTAAGCACACCCGTGGATGATGCTTCCCAGAAATTTACTTCAGAAAATGGTTGTTAGGGAAGAATTTAAAGCAGACCAATCAGTATACATTCACTGTACATTCAGAATAAAGAATAATTTTTCCTTTTCCTAGCACATCACCACTTTCTGCAGCTGTTTCAGTCTACAGCCAAGTTACAAGGAGTACTTCCTACCCTGACCTCATGGTACAGACTAAGGCCCAAGCAGAGTAATTTAGTTTTGGAACATGAAGAAAAATTCATATAACATTTTTCACCATATTTATGCTTTCTATTTCATGTTCCCCAATTACAATATGTATAATTACAAACAAATACATTATCAATCCTACAAGCTTTTGGCACCCCTCCTTCACTGGAAAGGTTAAAGACTGAGTTACAGAGACACTTCCCCCTTCTGTTTCTTATTTTGCAGAGCCCTCTTTTGTTGAGCACAATGCTAAACCTCTAGCAGAACAGAGGAAAATCCTCTAACATATACGGCCTTTACCTGCTAGAATAGAGTGTAGGTTGATCACGTTGACAGTGATCATCTGCATTCAAGGAAGAAGAAGAAAGTGTGGTTGCCAAGGAAGCTGCTTCAAACAGAGACGGAGTGCTTGGCACTAGATCCGGCCGGTGGTGTGAACCTAGTACTGCATATGCAGAAATAAAGAACAATGTTAACAAACTTAGTTTTAAATTTAGCCCAAGAATCTTCATGTAAGTATATCAAGTCCCATAGGGCCCTCATAAGCTTCTTGAAGTTTCCTCACGTTTGAATTGATGAGATGGTATTATTCATATGCCCATACCATGCCCATACCCACACTCTTTCATATTACAGAGTGAATTTTAGCTGCTAACAAGTACATTCAGCAGAATACAGAGTAACTCCAAAGTCAAATATTAAACAGAGGTATGAGTTATGAATTCTTCTCAGTCTGAGGACTATTCTCATGCTACCAGAGCTCATTTATCAGATTGGATTAGGTAATTGGCTCTGCTTTCATCATGGCTGCAGGCAAGTTCTGAAAGGGGCAAAGTTGTATCTCAAAAAAACCTCTGGGAACATGAAATGAACTTCAAAACATTTAATGTGACATGCTTCTTTAGAGGCCAGTGAAAAGGATTACATAGGCTCTGGCCAAAATTTTCTACCTGGCCTAAATACCTTTTTTTCAGGATGTCCTGAAATCTGAAAGTTTAACATCATACTATGAACTTTGATTCTGACTTTGTCTTGCTTCTGAAGGTCCATTTTGACAAATATTACTAACTACTCTCTCCCTAAGAATAACCTGACTCTTATTTTGAGAGTTCAGCCATACTAGTAATGTTCTAGTTACAGGACTGCTAGAGCTTATACAAAATTTTTAATAACATAATTCAGATTGTCCATTTGAAAGACCGTACCCTCTTCATCAAGGCTGGCATAACTTTGTCCTTCAGCAAGAATGCCATGCTTGTCATCCTTCCACTCCTGGCTAACTGCACACACTATTTCTTGTGATGCTGCCTTCAGGGCTGTGATGGAATTACACCGTTTCTTTGAAGGTGAAGGCTTTAAAGCTGCATTACCAAATGAACATAGATGTTGAATGATGTCATCTTATCTCCCTACACATCTTTAACAGCAAACAAAAAAGTAAGCGATATAGAAAATAAAGGTTTGAATACACATGAAGAACATAGTCAAAAACCTACTTAACAAACATTACATTAAAACTAGAGGGAAAGGTATTGTTATTTCATCCACAAGAGATGTATTTTTGTCTTTTTCAGTTTCTCACTGCTTATTATAGGACAATAAGGCAAGTCACAGGCACCACTGATTTAAAAAGCTCCTATGGAGTACCAACTCATGTAATCAGAGACAGAATGATACAGAAAAAAACCCCCAGAAAATACAAAAATGGAAAAGACATTTGGAGTATTCTGAGAGATTACAATCTCTTTTTTGCTCTGTTAGCTACTTCTATGTAATGCTACTGAAGAATTTCCACTTCAGACTCATCTGTCAAACATTTATTTTCAGATACAATAAACACTTCCAAAGTCTTGATGGCCTACACACTCAGGTATCAGCGCCTCTTTTATAAGTCTTAGCAGGGCCTGCCTATTTAAAAAGCATTTTGAATCAAATTCTACAACTGATCATTGGCACTACTACTGAACCATGACCCCCATCTGTAGTTCTTCTCCAGAAGGATGCCAGCTATTTAATTTAGTGTTTTTCAGCTGCTGGCTGCTGATCTCCGTGCATTGGCTGCAAAGTTACTTCAGATGCACTATAACACTTCTTTCATTGCTTTACTACAAAGTTCAAATTAAACACATCAAGTCACTTGGCTGAACACTAAAGGAAAGAATCAGATACATAATTCCAGGGTATTTTTAAAAAAGAACATAGGAGAGAGTTGCTGAGCTAGCCTCTGCCCAAGGCTAAATCCACTTATTTTTTGTTGTTAATTATGCAAGGTTGCTCTGTGCACTAGGGGAAAAACAGATTCAGAAGAGGGCTAAAGTGTTTAAACTGAAATGTCTGACTCAAAGCTTAGAAATAATGTTCCTGAAGGTAAGAAGACTCTAAATTTTTTATGAAAAAATAATAATGCATTTGAACCATTAATATGTATAAAAGTGCATTAACAGCCCTGTATACAGAGGAAATCAATAAGAGTGAGATACTTAGACAGGTTAATTGCCTGGGAAAATGAGACTGATTAATTAAGATCAGAGAGAAAATTAGGCATGATATACTTTAATTGTACATTGTAGCTTGAAATGTGAACAGGTTGTGTCTTGTCCTGGAACAAATCGAGCAGTCAGAATTAGAAAGAATTGGGGAAAAAAGACACAGATGTTGACATAAGACATATGGTATTTATTTTGTCAAACAGGAGGGGGTGTCAAGTAGTAAGGAGCAGACACTCCTTATTCTTTATCAATGCAGAGAAGTTCCTTTGAGTATTGTCTCAGACAGCAGAACTCCCACCAGTTCTTTGGTAAAATTATTCTAAGATTTAAAGAGAACTGGGTCTCAGGAGGCTGCTTTCTCCTTTAAGCTGAATTTTGCTTCACATTTTGTCACATTACATCAGTTGCTTCTATTTTCTTATTAATCAATCTTTTACAAAAGACTTAACTTTGAACACTTTAAATGGTTAGTTTATTCTAGTATTTGTAGTCATTTTTGGTTTACTTAAATCTTATTTTGTTCTAGTACTTGTTTGTATTTTGTTCTCTCTCTGTCCACACAGAGTTGTTTTTCACTTCAGATAACTAATGAAAATGTTAAGAGACCAGCATAATACTGGTCAAAAAGCTTTTTCAAAACACCTTCTGTCAGTTTAAGACAATGCCATATGTTCAACACTTCTCCTGTAGTATTTGAGCCGAGTGACCATTCCACATTTTAACACTCAAACTCCAAAGCAAATACACTTCCATGAGCAGGGTTATGAAACTGCTAACTCAAATCCATTTTAAAGTACAAGTTCCTCTACAAACTAGATAATTCTAGCTCATCAGTTAATAAATACTTATTTGTCAAGAACACTGCTTTATAAATAAACCCTCAACTCAGAAAACACTCTGTCCTACAGGATAATCAAACCCAACCACTCTCTTACTAAAAAGAAAGGTAAAAAAAAAGGTGCCATTTCAGCATCACCTCAACATGTTTAAAAAATTACCTGGTAGTAAAGCAGCAAGTTACTATGTGTGCACACTATTCAAAACATCTAATCTGTATATCTTACTGTAAGGTTTTATACCACTTGTAATAATTGTTGGAAAGAAAACTCATTGCTCCCAATAATCCAAAGAGCTTTTCCCCAAAGAACTGCCTGGACCTCCTCAAACCTCAAGCACTCATCTTTGCCTTGCCAGTATATTTATTAGAGACTTTCTTACTGTGCACATATTGAACATATCACAGAATGGCATGTGTTCGAAGCAATATCAAAAATCATTTAGTTCCAAATCCTGCTGAGCCCATTGACACCTACCACTAGAGCAGGTTGCTCGCATCCCCACCAAACTGGCATTGAACACTCCCAGGATGGGGCATCTACCATTTCTCTGGGCAACCTTTCCTGTGTCTAATCAACCTGACTTGTAAAGAGCTTCTTCCTAACATCTAACCTAAATCGACTCTTCTTCAGCTTAAAGCCATTGCCTCTTGCCCTGTCATTATACACCCTTTTTAAAAAGTCCATCTCCAGCCTTCTTGTAAGTCTCCTTTAGGTACTAGAAGACTGCTACAAAATTTCCCCATAGAATACTCTTCTTTGGGCTGAACATCCCCAGCTTGCCTGGTTTGACCTCATAGGAGAGGGGCTCCATCCCTCTAGTCATGTTGTTGACCCACCTCTGGACTCTCTCCATCAGTTCCATGTCCTTCCTGTGCTGGGACCCCAGAGCTGGATGCAGGGTTTCAGGTGGGCTCTCAGCAGAGCAGAGCAGAGGGGCAGAATCCCCTCCCTGGCCCTGCTGCCCACTCTGCTCTGGATGCGGCCCAGGACACGTTTGGCTCTCTGGGCTGGCAGTGCCCATGGCTGGGTCATGTCCAGCCTCTCACCCACTAGCACCCCCAAGTCCTTCTGGACTGGCCTACTCTGCATCTGTTCATCCCCAGCCTGTGTTAGAACCAGGGGTTGGTCCAACCCAGGTGCAGCACTTTGCATTTGACTTTGTTGAACCTGATCAGGTTCACATGGGTCCACTTCTCAAGCTTGTCCAGGTCTCTTTTGTCCCCCATCACCATCCTTCTCTGCACTTGCAACACCTCACATTGAATTTCCTTTCAATAGCATGGTCAATTTATAGAGAAATTATCCATCAATTCATTAATATTTATAAGACTCCCAAAAAGTTTTATTTTCCTGAAAAGCTGCCATAACATATCATGCATACAGGGAATCACTACGTGGGGTTAATTCAAATTTTCTCTTTTTCTTTTAAAGATTCCTTCATTCTACTTAAAATATAATAATTGTTTTAATGTAGTTAGTCTTAGCCTTTTCCTTTCATCTACCTATCCTATTCTTTTTCTTATTTAGAATTTCACAAAATACTTATTATACACATTTCTGCCTCCTTGTTGCAGTACCAGTTTTCCCTCTTTTTCATATGCCTTTCATACACATAATCATGTTTGTTGTTCTGATCTGCCAGGCCTTTAACACTGGTTTTCATGGGCAAGCTCAGAGTTCACAGGCTCAATTACCTTTAGAAAAGTGTACCATCTTTAGACAACATGCACAGCAACAAAAGCCAGTATGACTTTCTGCCAGTGGTAGAAAAGGTAGTGAAAATAAAACCTGATCTGAACTTTTGATGGAAAAAGCCTGTATGAAGGTTTCTATAAAGTTGGGGTTTTTTTTGGTGGTTTTGGGGATGTTTTATTGTTTTTTTTTTTTATTATTAGTAAGATGCTAAATTAATTTCCCTCTTTTGAGTTAGTTTTGCTGGGGATAGTAATTGGTGAGTGATCTCTCCCTGTCCCTATTTGAACCCATCTTTTGTTATACCTTTCCCCTCATCTAGTTGAAGAGGGGGAGTGATAGAGTGTCTAGGTGGTCACCTGAAGCCAACTTTAGACAGCCTTGATGTGACAAAAATATATAGTACATAATTCTCTGTACTTTTACTAATGGATCCCAATTAAAATCCCAATTGTCAGCAATTTATTTTCTTGACTGGAGCTACAAAAGTGCTACATGATGTTGAAGACAGGCTTGTTTCATTGCAAAGACAGGAGCATTATAAGATTATGGTTATAAAAGATATCTAAAAAAGTAGAAGTCACTACTCTCTTACCTTGAACTTTTTTGAAAACTCTTGCATTCATAAACTTTAAAAATCTGTCTGCATAAAAACTTGGTCGGTGAACTGAAACAGTATCCTACAAGATTAAAAAATATTTCCGTGACATTTTCCACAAGTAAGGTGTCAAGAAGAATCTGGACACTTCAGGTGGACTATATTATGCATTTCGGGCATAGTCAAAATTAGTGAATCATTACCATTTATGAGTTATGAATTTTACAGGATATTCTGCAAAATCTTCCAAGCATTTGAATTTTTTTTTTCAAATTATGTATATTTTTCAGTTATAGATTCATCAATGTTTTGCTGGGTGGCTAGACTAGTGTAAGTTATAAGGACAAACTAATATTATTAGTTGTTATTTGAAAGCTCAATAAATAAAACCAGAGCATGTATTGGGGAAATTTCATCAGCAGCTCAAACCACATGGTGAGGTTAGACTACAAATGTACCAGAACAAATTTCTTCCCAGTCAACATGAGTCAAAAGTCCACCAGCTAAAATATCAGCAGTTTTAAAAAATTAATAAAATCTACTTACCCCATCATAAACAAGAGCTTTCCAAGAATGTTCCAGCTTCTTCATTAACCTAAGTATGTAAAAAACTAAATCAGAACAGCTTTATAAAGTTTCCACTTTTAAAAGTAATTTCAGAATATTTTGCTCAGTGAAAATTCATTGAAAGTTGAAGTTCAACTTACCTGTAAGACTGGAGAATATCAATAATACCCATAAATAAAAGCAGCTTTTCACCTCTATGGCTTTTTGCTGGAATACCTCCCATTCTAAGAGAAACAACATAGAATATTTTTTAAGACACCTCTGATCACCAGTTACCAGCTGAACTGTACCCACTTGAAAACCCAAAGGAGTAGACAATATTCAAGGCAGATGCTACAGTGCAAAGTCAGTCAAATGTGAGTCACCTAGCATGCAATGGATTTTGAATAGAAAATTTAAAGTATCTGGGATTCAGTGGTAAATATCCATAATTTAAAAAAAGAATAAATACTTTAGGACATGTTTTAGACAGATTTGGAAATATTCAGATGATCTGAAAAGCTGAAGAAAGTATACATCAGTTTATTGCTAAGGAAAATAAGTAACTTTAGATAAGGGAGAATTCTCTCACTTTATTGATCATAGGTAACAAATCACAAAGAGTCTGCAAATTAATCAAAGTCTAAAAGGTTTCATATATTTTTCACTAAAAATTATGTATTGCTGTGCTTCTCAAAAATTTCTTTACAGACAGATAAGTGAGAGATGCAGCAAAAGTATGAGGCTGAGAATTCTGACTGTGTGGGCTTCCAGTTGGTCCCAGGTCCATACTCAGCCATGAACAGTCCTTCTAAAACCCTCTCTTCCTACTCCAACACCTAGAAAAATGGTCCATTTTAGAACCTCAGCATTGTTTTTTGCTCCACTAGCCATTATGCCAATATAAGAGAGATAGTGCAACTTGACAGGATCTGAGTAGGACTATTTTAGCTCAAGTGATGTGGGAGCCAAGCTAGTGCAACACCTCTGCCATCATACAACAGCACTGGCCATCTTCTGTGTGAATGTGAATGAGTTGTAAAAACCAAGTGAAATAAAGCTCTGTCTAACTATAGTCTAGAGTTCTCAGTGTCTGGAAGCATTCTGTGAATGCTGAATATCATAATTCTCTCACTTGTTTGCTGTAGGTTTAAGCACAGACTTCTGTATATTAGTTATATTTAGCTACATAGCTCCCTTGAGAACCAGGAAGAAAAGTAAATCCTTAAGTTTAGATTAAATTCTAATTTAAACAAAGGACTGATTATATACAATGCTGAATGGTGGCGATAATACTCTCATACCACTTAATATATTATGAAAGAAACAACAGAATAATGATTGTTTATATATTCAAATTTCCATTAAACTTTTTGCTAGACAGAAAAATAGGAGAAAAACATTGGTTCTTAATCTCAGGAAATGGAATATATGACTGCACTTTAGTGGTTGATGATACCATCCTATGTACATCGAGTATACTACTTCAAGATGAAAACAACCCCCATAGGAATATCCTTTTCAATATTAATTTATAGTTTTTGCTTTGGTCTCACCAGGCTGCTTTCAGTTAAAATTAGATTGTAGCTGGGACTCTTGTAATAGTTGTCTGATAGTATTTCTTTTATAAAAGAATGCATGTGTGCATACGTAAGTCGCTCTGAACTATCGTGTATTTAAAGACTATCAATCTACTGACCAACATTCCAATTTCATGCTCTGTGGCAAATCTCAGTGATGCAAGGGGGAAAAAAAAAAGAAGGCTAAATCTTTCAACTCCTAGAATGCAGTGTACTCATGAAAGTTTTGCCTGTTAATACTTTTAAAAGCAATCTTAAGAGCAGGTTACAGCACTTACGTGTTTGTTTTCTCTGTTGTGAGGGAGTCTCCAGACTTCCCAGGGCCCTGTATAGACTCCATGGCTGTGGAATAGAGAACTTTCTGCCCTCCGTGGCGTTTTGCATCTGAGGCACTCTGGGAACACTCTCCTTCTCTTTCCTTTGTGTTACTGTTCAATATGTGGATCCCCAGAAGCAGACTGTAATCCATGATCTTAAAACTTTCTAGAACCTACCAAAGAAGGAATGACTATACTGAAACCACAAAAGAATTACACAGCAGCATTTTGCAAACCTGAGTGAAAACAAGCTCTCCAGGCACAAGCTTCTCTTATCAGGAAGTGTGTGAAATTACAGTTAAACAAAAACTTTTTACTATTCATACAAGCCAAGTGATCTAATTAGCTGCATGCTCTTGTAACAAGTGAGAAAGAAAGATGCACAGCTGAAGTGTAACCTGATGTTATTTTGTAGTCAAGGAAGATAATTCCAAGCAGCACCTTTTCCATTATAGCAAATAATTAATGGTTCCATCATATACTTATGAACATAACATTTTTAAAATTATCTCCAATCCACATTCCAGACCTCCCTGAGCATTTTTGCCTGTACTCTCTTATCTCCCCTCCACCTCCTATTTGTAACAGAGACAGTACTCTTTGAGAACTTTCAAATGTCAACAGCAGTATTTGCTGCCATCCCCTTATTAGCTGCTGATGGGATTGGAGTACAAAAATCATGCACCTCTCTACTAGGCTAAATAGAGCCTATCTAAACTCAAAAGACAGGTTTTACTTCTGAAGCATGACTTAACCAACCATCCTTTTCTTCTAGCTCTACCAACCATTTCTGTCTCTGGCAGCTTGTCTTCTCTGATACACAAATAGTTTCATTTGTTTTTAGTCAGCTACAGCATTACGAAGTCTGGCATGCTGTCATTGAAAGGCAATACAGGTCAAGTCAATACCCAAACATGAACTAAAGCAAGCTGCAATCACATCTAGTAATATAATCAAACTGTTCACAGCAACAGTTTAATGTCAGACAGCAACTGTGTTTAATGCCTTACACGACACTGCTAAGTGGAGGGAGAAACACCAGTAACAGCCAGAAGGGGTATGCTGCATGTTCACCTCTCCTTTACCTCATGCAGCTCAGCAGTGATTCATGATGTGTTTTGGCACAGTGCCTGAAGATTATGGTGTAATTTTTGTCACAGAATCAAGAGGCAATAGTAGTGTCTTTTTATGTGAACAAGAAAAAAAGTGATTTTACAGATATGAGAGCAGATTCCAGTTATGTAATTTTGATGAAGATTATCCAAGCACAAGTATTTTTGGTTAAGTAGAAACATAATTTCTCTTAATGGGGAAAGAAGAGCAATAGGTTTAAAAACTATATGGCAGTAAATCAGTAATTTAGTATGGATCTGTATGTCTAATCATAAGGTTTTTATGCCATTTACCTAATTGTTGGAAAAATACTCATTGCTCAGATAACCACAGCAGTGATGAAACAAAGCATAATGTAGAAAGGCACAAAATCAGACCTGATTTTCAGACTCAGAGAACGACTTTAAGACACCATGGGTTTGCTCTTGTGCAGAGAGATTCTACTCAGCGATGCCTTAGTTCAAATGGAACAAGAAAAAGGCTGCTAATGTATGGCCTTAGTAGTCCACAGCATCTTCTAATGACAGAACTCACAAAGCATTTCATACACAACAAAAGCCATATTTTAACCACAAGATTCTGAAATTTCATTGAGCATTGTGTGGACATGTTGGTCGTTTACAATCATAAATTGCAAAAATAGCATGGCTAACAGGTGCAAAGCACTTGGTTCCAAAAATGTCTAAAATTCTATTTTCTGCTTATTTATTGCTACACTTTACTCCAACTTTCTCAGAAAGAAATTACAACATCATGTATTCATTAAAGAATATGTAATCAATGAATATTTGACATCAAATGCTAAAACTAAGTTCAGGATAGATTGAAAAATAACACCTCAGTAAGCAACACTGTTCATGCAAAACCAGAACAGGAGCTAGTCAGGTTTGGTAAAAGCATTGCCACATTTATTTTACAGTTATAAATTACTGCTGGCAGTTCTACCTTCAGCAGATTCTTTACTGCATTTTGAATTAGGTCATATTAGACACATGATTTTACTGCACTAATTACATAACCTACATCTACAATTGGATGTAGTCTCATGGGAGGCTGTGCTGTAATGTGCTACTCCTTCTTCCACAGGGACCTCTTATGTGATAAAATTAATCCTTCTGACTACATCAATTCATCACTGCCACTTAAACCCATACTACTTGTACAGTACAACAGATCATACCTTGACAATTTATGATTTTGGCGTAGGATTACAAAAAAATCATAAAAACAAATTTCATTATTACAGTTCATTAACAGACTGAAACACCTTCACATCCAATGGATTAAGTGCAGTACAAATTCTTATAAACAGCACACAGCATAAGAACCCTTGTCTCCTAGACCCTCTGTTCATGGCCCTACTCAGAGGTGGCATTACACTGTCCACAAAGTGTCTTCAGGATATCATGACATGAACTGGCCCTGTCTGCCCACAGCTTTGATGTACAGTTCTGATTACTTCCCCTTAGAAACGTGATAACCAAAACAAACCACTCCTTAGGCAAATTAACCTTTTTGACCATATCTAAACACGTTTCTCTCCTCACTTGTTTCTAATGGAAATTCTGGTAAGAAATAACTAACCAGAATAACAAGGAAGAACCTCACAGATCAGCACTCAACAAAACTTTGTGTCAAACTCCTCAGTCTGTATTAAGACAGTAAATCAGTAGGATTTACAGATGAATGTATCTGAGGTGTTCTCACATATGAATTTTCATTAATAATTAAAATACCAAATTGTGACAATTTTAAAATATGTAAGGAACATTTTGCACACATAGTTGTACAAAATAATCTATTCCAGCAAGAACAAGTTACAAAATGCAGAACATCAAGACATTTCCTGTGCTGAGGTTTGCTTACAGATACTTTTGATGATTTTAGGACTGCTTTTGAGATGCAGCAGCAAGTTTTTGCTACAGAGGCACCAAAACTATAACCTAATCTAAGGAAAAAAACCCACTCAAATAAATTATAATATTACATGGTTATATTCATAGCAAGAGGAGAAAGCCATGCAAAACACCTGATTCTGTCCATGAGATCGCTAGAAATTGACATAAACTCTTAGAAATACACTACTTATATATGTAAAGGGATCCCAATCTTTGCTCATGTAACTATTCTGACATGTTCCTTGCTAGCAAAATGGCATTGTGAAGTTTCAGCAAGAATGATCTTAATCATGCTGTGTACTAACAAGTGGTGGATTGGATAACAAATAAACCTTCAGTTCATTAATTTAATATTAAATTGTTCATCTTGGTAGTACTTATATATATGAATTCACTAGCTACACAGAATCTGCCAACACCATGTTGTCACTTGGTCACCAAGTACTGCTGTCAAGGCAGACTTCAGCTGCTCTGAAAACTTTCAGATGGCAAATGACACTCACCCCTTGTAACCTTAAGCACTATTTTGTTTCATACCACATAAAAACTTACAGTAAAATGGCATCACAAAATATGCTGTTTCAGAAC